>NC_084609.1:10086150-10313650 GCF_033807715.1 Cololabis saira | reverse complement strand
TCACCTTTTTGGATCCATCCTGGTCTGATTTAAGACATTTCTAATTCTATATTCACCATTGACATCATAAAATATGGGAGCATGTAGCCCAAATGATGTGTACCATACTACCATCCCATAATTTTAGGTTGACATGGTTTACGTATCAGGACACGGTGCATATTTCCACATCTGACCGATACCTTTCTCACCAATAATCACTTTGAGCTCTGATTGGTCTCTGCAAACTACTAAGGGAAATGTCTGGTCTTTATTTGGTGAATGTTTTACTTCTGTAACTATTACAGACGATGATATGTTGTATACATATATTTGACCTGTTTTCTAACTGCACATAAAAAGATATGATAGGTTAGTTATGAGGGAGACAAAGGAGAACAGTTTACCAAAGCTAAAGAATATGCACAAAATAATATTTTTGATGGAAAAAGAGGATGACTGTTCAGTAGGAATGGGTGATATTTTACCGTTCACGATATACCGTCAAAAAAATTCCTCACGGTAAGAATTTGTCATCTCGCGGTAAAAAGGATAAATTCCCCTTGATGACGTTTTTGTGTAACAAACATGGCGGAAGGCGGATCTGAGAGGGAGGAGCTCGTCGTTAAACGAGGCTCCAGCTCTGGAACTGGTTTGGATTTATGAAGAGAGACGAGGAGCAAACATCATCTATTATATGCAGAGTCTGCAAAAACAGAAGGAAATGGTTGTTACATTTTGATATAACGTTTGACTATTACGAAAAAGAATAGTATCTAATTTGTGGCATGTTCCAACCACAGGTTAATTTGCACATTTTATTTATATTAGAAGAGGTCATCACTGATAGGATTTTATTTTCAGTGAACTTTTATTTATTTGTCCTGTTTCTTTATTTATCAGGTTGTATTTTTTCTACTTTGTGATTTTATAAGCTAAGAAAACTTGAAGGACAAGGTACTTTTGCTGTTTGCACTGTTATCCCACTGTTTAAGCCATACAGTTTGAATAAATGTTGAATCTGTTCTTACATTTCAAACTTGTTTCATTTGAGTCATTACAGTTTTTCAGTACAGGTGTACTCATTTAATTGGTTTTTATTAATTCAATTAATTGGTGTAGTTTAGTAGTATTTAGTATCTTTTAGAGCGGTGTTTTGGGGGCTCCAAAGACTGAATGTGGAGATAGATTTATAGTTAAAAAGGTGGAGTTGAATTTGTATTTTTTTTTTATCGTCATTTTTATCGTTATCGGGATAAATGCCAGAAATTATCGTGATACATTTTTTTAGTCCATACTGCCCATCCCTACTGTTCAGTCATTCAGTGCTCTCTTGACCTGCCAATGTGACCAGGTGGAAGCTTGTTGTGTTTTGGGACTGATGGACCTGATGTTTCTGTGCAGGCTGATCTGGAGACACCTAATCTTGGTTAGTTACATAAACTCCCAGAACCATCCCCCTCCTACTGCAGCTCCAGACGGGTACTAGAGGTCCCAACCAGCTCGCCCTGGTGATTTCTCGCAGAGGACATTGTGAATGATAGGAGGCCGCCCGCAGCACCCAAGAGCCATTTCCATGGCAACCAGGAAGCTCACGGGAGGAAGAGCATTAATGGGCAGCTGAGGTGACTACAAACATCACTGAAACAACCCACGTTCCCCTTTCGCCTTTCTGTCCTTCTCAGCCAGTCTCTACATATACGACCCTGTGGAAAATGGTCATGGAAGAAGCAACTGCAAACCCACAAACACAAGAAAACACTTAACTCAGAATGAAAACAGGCCCATCTGAGAGCAACGCGAAAGTTCTGTCCCTTTGCCATTTCCCTGGTGTATTGATAAGTACGTCCACTGGGACGCAAACACTCCCACAGCTCACACTTCTTAACTCCCCCTGCCAGGCTTATGAAATAACAACCCTCTCTGTGCTGACACGTAAGCTATAGAGCTTTTGATGTTCTCTCGAGAACAAATCTCATTTGCATTCAACTTATGCCCCCTGTTTTCACTAAGCTGTTTTGATTCAGTCCCCCCACTACTATGTTTCCAAATGTTAACATTGTTAGTCATGTTTTCCACACAGCGTGGTGCACCTGCTCATTTCCAGCTCAATACAACTGTTATAAATGCTGATGGATGTTATGCCTGATTAGGCTCTACCTCAGAGTGAAATCAGCAGGAGCAGACACCTTTGACTTTGTTAACGGATTTTTGAATGAGTTTCCATTCAGTTTACTCTATTTTCTCACAAGGAAGACATTTATTAACTGATTAACAAGTGTCACGATTCCTTTTTACGTCACACGTTAAATATGGATGTGAAGCCCACATTTTTGCCATCTTCAAGTCAAGAAGGGATTGTTAGACGGGCATGTCCTTCTGAGAAAGCTCTTTGAGCTCGATCTAATGCAGGGGTCGGCAACCCGCGGCTCCAGAGCTTTAGTGCCGCCCTAGTGGCTCCTGGAGCTTTTTCAAAAATGTTTGATCTTTTCTTTTCTTTTTCTTTTTTTCTTCTTTTTTCTTTTTTTTCTTCTTTTTTTCTCTTTTTTCCCTCCTTTTTCCTTTTTTAATCTTGACATTTCAACTTTTTTCTAAAAAGATTTTGATTTTTTCACGAAATTTTGAAATTTTTTTCTCAACATTTCAATTTTTTTCTCAACATTTCGACTTTTTTCTCGACAATTTGACTTTTTTCTCGACATTTTGACTTTTTTCTCGACATTTCGACTTTTTTCTCAACATTTTGACTTTTTTCTCGAAATCTTGACTTTTTTCTCGACACTTCGAATTTTTTCTCGACACTTTGACTTTTTTCTCGACATTTCGACTTTTTTTCTCGACATTTCGACTTTTTTCTCGAAATTTTGACTTTTTTCTCGAAATTTTGACTTTTTTCTCGACATTTCGACTTTTTTCTCAACATTTTGACTTTTTTCTCAAAATTTTGACTTTTTTCTCGACATTTCGACTTTTTTCTCGACATTTCGACTTTTTTCTCAACATTTCGACTTTTTTCTCAACATTTCGACTTTTTTCTCAACATTTTGACTGTTTTCTCAACATTTCGACTTTTTTCCTGGGCATTTCGACTTTTTTCTCGACATTTCACCTTTCGCCATTTGCCTTCATTCTAAGGCTTATACATCTAAGACTTTAAATTTTTTGCGGCTCCAGACATATTTGTTTTTTGTGTTTTTGGTCCAATATGGCTATTTCAACATTTTGGGTTGCCGACCCCTGATCTAATGGAATCGAGAGATCTCACAGTTTAAAAATAAATATTGAGAAGATGTGGCAAGCACAGAGACAATCTGCTGTGGTACACAGAAGCTGAACCAACAGCTGAGGAAGTAGGCTAACGCCGTGTGAAGTGTAAAGTTTCACCTATCAACTGTGTGGGAAATATTCAGCACTGGTGAGAAAGGCAGGAGGGTTGTAGAGTTATATCACGAAGAATCAGCACAAGCCGGGGAGGGGTGATATATGAAATTACAAGTGACATTCATAAGGACATCTGCACCATAAACCATCAGTGTGAACTGACACATGCCAGCGGGGCAAAAACTAAATTGGGATTGTAGCTTTTCTTTGCTGACTTCCTACTTAAAAAGACAGAGTAGTTTACAACTGACTTCGCACTTAAAATGTGATCCGTGTGATGTAGCCTTCACCAAAATGTCTCTACTATAAATCACGGACCATCTGAGCATCATTAAGTCTCAAATGGCGACGGGCAGTTGTCAAAACAGGTCTCTGAAAGAGCATGAGGTATGACGGAGGCCGGAGCCTCCCCATCTGTCTCCCCCGACACCGGGCAACACCGGCATCGCTCATCAGGTCAAACACTGGCACGCTGAAACGCTGAAACGAGCATCCCTCAGAGGCTCATGTGTGGACGAACACAGGCCTGACTGAGACGGAGATCCAGACGGGTCACCGTGTCCTTGTCAGGGCTCCTCACTCACGGGGAGGAAGCTAAATCAAGTGGCTGTCATCTCCATCCTGAACTAGTGATCAAGAAGATAAACCCCGATGTGAAATCTATGAATCCTAGCCCTCCTTGTGCTAGCGGGCATGAGGAAGTGATGTGTTGACAAGTTAGAGTGTGGAAGAGGACGCATGGGAGGTTATAAGGACTAATGGATCAAACAGAGCTGATGTCTGCTGCTCTGTCATCTGTCAAAACAATGCACTTTTTTAAACTTCAGAAGTTTTATGACTAGGCCTGTGTTGAAAAAATCGATTTCCCAATTCTAAATCGATTCTCATATTAATTCCTAAAATCGATTCATGTGTCTAAAGATCGATTTTTTTATTTTTGTTTATTTATCTATTTATTTTTTCATCATTACATTTTACTACTTTTGGTTATTTTTTTGTTTATCCCCAAAAAAGAAATGTTTTGTTGGACATGAGAATAACTGGTGCCATGTTTTTGCCTTTAAATATGTTTAAAGGTATGAAAACATTAAGGTTATAATTGCATAAATTGTCTATATTTCATTACTGTCTGCAAAAAATGCTAAAAACCAAATGCTCAAAAATTAAAAACCAAAATAGACCGAAAATGGAACAAATAAAAACGGAATGTGGGAAAAAATAAAACCTATTTCCTCCGTCTCTGTTTCCTCCCTGGATCTGTTTGGTAATTCTGCCCCACGATGTTTCTGAAAGCAGTTCTATCAGCATTCTGGGAGCTGATTGGTCCTTACAGCATCATTAGCTGCCAATACTTGCTGTTTAATCTCAATATAATACTAGTATTAATATTTTGCATAACTACAGTCATATAATTCATGTAACAGCTCAAAAAACAGTTTTAATAACACTAACCCAAATCAGTATCGAATCAAATCAGACGAATCAATCCTTGATAATCGATTCTGAATCTTAAGAATCGGAATTGAATCGATTCTTGACATTTGAATCGATCCCCAACCCTATTTATGACACTTCTTCTTTACCTCCTAGTTCACAAATTAAAGTACAAAAGAAGATGGAAGGAAAATGAAAAGACGCTGGTTGACCTTTCAAGTGTAAAAGTGACAGAGACTGACTCATAGGCCGACGATCCTGGGTTTATAAATACTAGCGTCTGTATTTGCTGCCATTTCTGAGCCTTTTTCGTTTTCTGTGATCAGTTGGTGACAGACTAAAAGAATCCATCTTCAAAAAAGCATGTCGCCGTTCAAATTAGAAACGAGTTTTGCATGCTGTTTTCGCTGCCAGCATGGAAATGGCCAAGAACAGCCCAAAATGCTGGTGAATTCAGATTCAGGCCTCGACAAATCCATGAAAATTAGAAAAAACAGTACGTATTCACGGCGTGTTCAAATGCGGAACCGTCCCATTTGATGGATTAACCGGATTACCTGATGTGACAGTATATGACAAATCAACGGCTTGGCGTCTAGAAACAAACGTGTCTGTGTGTGTGAGTGTTTACTGTTAAAAATATTGCTTTTTGTCTGAATTTTAAAAGCGTAACTCTGTCTAAATTGAGCAGACTTGCAAGTTTAAAGGGAGAGATCCTTATATGATTTAATACTTAAAAATTGCCTAAAAAAAGTCATTTTTGGGGGTTTAAAGTGTCATTATGCAACAGGAACAACTGATAAATAAGAGGGGAGAAAATTAATCCTAATTTTTACATTAAAAATCTATTACGATGTCTTTATTTTTTGTTGTTTGTTGTTTTTCTATCCCTAAAATTAGTAACAGCCTAATTACTAATACATTGGTATATAACTCTGGGGGTGATATATGACAACATTCCGACTCAAGTGTTTACTAGTATAACTTGTGACTACTACTGGAATTGCTAATTATTGATCTAAGAAATAATTATTCATCCCTAGATAACCCATTTCGTTTTCATTTTATTTTCTTATATAAGTTTACATTCATTGCACTACTACTACTTTTTGTTATGTCACTATATTAATATCTTTTTATTTTTATTTATTTTTTTATTTTTTTATTTTTATTATTATTAATTTTTTTTTTTGCTATTCCCAAAGGAAAATTAATGATGATAACTGTGGGGGGAGGGATGGGGAGAAAAAAAAAAAGGTATGTTCATCTGTTTTGCTCTGTATTGTGGAAACAATCCATCAATAAAAACATATATCAAAAAAAAAAAATCTATTACGGTATATCATTGCTTAGGTTGTGGAGACAAACCCTTTCTAACATAAATTAACTCTGAAACCTGAATTTTCAGGGCTGCTGTCTTACAACCAGTAATCTCCTCGGGTGTAAATGTTTTGTTGTACCACTCAATGTTCTTCTTTTCCCGGATAACTGAACACGTCTACACAGATACATATATGACCATGTGGAAAACGTACCCCACCTGCCTTATTCAAAACAAAACAGCCTCTTGCTGCATTCCTGGACTCACATTTATTGTGTCAAGTAATTTTCTCTTCTTGTGCCCTCAGGTCCTAATTAAGTGGAATCCAACTTGCTTCGTTTTGCAATTATGAAGCAGAAGAGAAGAGAGCTTGCTTTGGCTCAAGCATAAATACAAACAACTAAGGAAGGAGGGGAAAAAACAAGAATACCGAATGGAAACGCCGAGGCTGGAAACTGGACTTTATACTGCAGATTTGCAGGTTAGTGTTAAATATTTGTCCAGAATATGATTCTCGAAAAAGCCAGAGATTAATTTGCCTCCTTGAGCCACATTGACTCAGATTAGGATATTTTAGGAATATTTCATGACTGCAGGTCTAAAAATCTGCAACAAATGAGATGCACTCGGTCTACTCCGTGGCCTTCATTCATCTCTAAAACTGCACTGATTTATTCATTTGAAAAAGTTGGTAATGTTTGCATAATTCATGTTGAAAATGAAATGTTAAATGCAGTGGCATCAACAGCTGCTAGCTGATTCTAATTGGCTGCAATGTCCCAGAACATCTCAGCTGCGAACCTGTGAGCTCAGATTGAAAGGCCCTGAGCATCAAGAAGCCACAAAGGTCGTGTGACTGTATATTTGGAATACTGTTGGTTCTGGGCCTTGTTCGCCGCGGTTAAACCTGTCACATTCAATCAAAGCAGAACAAGCCTCAAAGCTCAGTCTTGTTTTGGGGAATCTTTTTTCTAAAAGTTTTCCAGTCGTCTGGGGTTGTGATGAACAACAAGGTGGTGATTGTTTCAAGATTAAGTCTGTGAAAGTATGTAGGTCTCTAAGCTTGTAGATGAGCAGGGACAGCAGGACATGCCCGTTAAGCTGCCTCTGTGCTCCTCTCCTCCTCCTCCTCCTCCTCCATCTCCATTCCAGTTACACTAATTACATTACTCCTGGGGAGATGGGATAATCATATCTTAATGAGGCATAGAGAATTCAGAGCTGAGCTTTACAAGAGTCTCCAGCGGAGTTGATGAACCTTTGCTGATTTCCAGAACATTTTGGATTTGCTTATATTGCGTTCTGGAAACGTATCTGTTATACAATAAAACTACGACGGAGTATTAGGGCCAAACTAAGACAAAAAAAAAGGGAAATTTCGAGAATAAAGTCATAACGTTGCGAGAATAAAGTCGTAACATTACGAGAATAACGTCGTAATTTATGAGAATAAAGTCGTAATATTACGGGAATAAAGTCGTAACATTACGAGAATAACGTCGTAATTTATGAGAATAAAGTCGTAATATTACGAGAATAAAGTCGTAATATTACAAGAATAAAGTCGTAACATTACGAGAATAACGTCGTAATTTATGAGAATAAAGTCGTAATATTACGAGAATAAAGTCGTAACATTACGAGAATAAAGTCATAATTTATGAGAATAAAGTCGTAATATTACGAGAATAAAGTCGTAATATTACGAGAATAAAGTCATAATTTATGAGAATAAAGTCGTAATATTACAAGAATAAAGTGTTAATTTATGAGAACTCTAACAGGAAGAGTGTGTTAAAATCTTGAATATTGAGCATCTTGTGAAGTTATATTTATATATTTATAATATATTTAATATTGCGACTTTATTCTCGTAATATGACGACTTTATTCTCGTAATATTACGACTTTATTCTCAAAATATTACGACTTTATTCTTGTAATTTTTACGACTTTATTCTCATATTATTATGACTTTATTTTCGTAATTTCCTTTTTTTGTTTTTTTTCTTAGTTTGACCCTAATACTCCGTCGTATAAAACACAGTCATTTCTGGAGCGTTAAAAAGAGCCAAACGTTCGCATCATAATTCTGTCTGATATTTACTGGAAGTGGACATGCAGACGGAGCTGCAGTCAGATATTGGGAGTTATGTCCATATCGGTATGATATTTTGGCAGCTGCGACAGAGGCCTGAGGAAACTCGGCCTTCCCGCATCCATTCTTCAAACTGGTTTGACTGGAAAAGGATTTTTCAATTACTTAACAAGAAGAACTGAGCTGCGACATTCGGTTCAGTCTGACTTTGATTGACTGAGTGGACTTACTCCCGAGCTGCCAAGATGATGTGATGGATGGATTTAAGGCAAACACAAATTACCGTGTGTGGACGAGGCGGAGTATGATTAAAATTCTCAAATGTGGTTTGCTTTGTAAATATGGATAAATATGAATCATTCTCTCTGCATTCCAGAGATGGAAAGCAATTACCATGATAGCCTTTAAAATGCTCAACACACCGACATTCTCAAATCTGACAAAGTGGATTTTTAAAAGCGATTCTGAAGGAGAGGAAAAGAAGAATGGCCGAGCCTTTGCCTTTGCTCCGGGTGAGTTCCTGCTCCTTCAGATCATCACTTTTGCCTCTGGGAGATTTGCTATGATCCCTCTTGCAGCGGGCAGAAGGCAGGATGTTTAGTGACGCATCCTTGCACATAGAGTTGGAGGATACAGATTGAAAATATATTTTTTAAACAACACTGTTGTCTGCTACTCACACTTGGCTGGTCAGAAAGACACACACCTGCCCTTCGACTAGGGATGGGCGGTATGGACTAAAACATTTATCACGATAATTCCTGGCATTTATCCCGATAAGATAAAAATGATGATAAAAAAATACCAATTCAACTCCACCTTTTTAACTATAAATCTATCTCGCTCTCAGATCCGCCATGTTTGTTACACAAAAACGTCATCAATGGGAATTTATCTTTCTTTCTTTCTTTCTTTCTTTCTTTCTTTCTTTTCTTTCTTTCTTTCTTTCTTTCTTTCTTCTCTTTCTTTCTTTCTTTCTTTCTTTCTTTCTTTCTTTCTTTCTTTCTTTCTTTCTTTCTTTTTTTCAGGCTCATTTCCTTCTTCCTTCTTCCTTCCTTCCTTCCTTCCTTCCTTCCTTCTTCCTTCCTTCCTTCCTTCCTTCCTTCCTTCCTTCCGTCCTTCCTTCCTTCCTTCCTTCTTTTTTCCCTTCTTTCCTTCTTTCCTCTGCTCTCTCCTTCCTTCCTTCCTCTTTTCTCCCTTCCTTCCTTCTTTCCTTGTTTTCTCCCCTTTCCCTTCCTTCCTTCCTTCCCTCCTTCCTTCCCTCCTTCCTTTCCCTCCTTCCCTCCTTCCTCCTTCCTTCCTTCCTTCCTTCCTTCCTTCCTTCCTTCCTCCTTCCTTCCTTCCTTCCTTCCTTCCTTCCTTCCTTCCTCCACATACGTTCTGCGTCGATTTAACGCAGAACCATAAATCCGACTTTACACAAAAACGTCATCAGCGGGAATTTATTGTTTTTTATTGTGAGATGACAAATTCTTATCGTGGGGAATTTTTTTTGACGGTATATCGTGAACGGTAAAATATCGCCCATTCCTACCTTTGACCTTCTCACACACACGCGCACACACGCACGCACATATACCATTTTCTTTCGGCACTCCTCTTCACTTCATTCCATTCATCACCGTTATTTGCCTCCAAATCCTCCTCTGTTAACTCCCCTGCTGCAGGGAACCAGCACCTGATTAGGACTGTTATGAAGCCCTGTAACTTCAATTTATCCACATTCTGCAGGATTCTGGAGATGGCTCGTTATTGTGCCATCATCTCGGCCAGCAGCTTTTCCTGTCTGGTAATGGGTCATGATCCCGTCATAATTCCAACAATTTAAAGGACGAAGCAGCTCTGGGAAATGCCCGCGGACTTCCAAAACCTCACTATTTCCTTCTCTATAATTAACAAATCATTAATGATTTCAAAAATAAAGAAAATAATTGACGGCTCTTCAAGGATTGTGCTGTTCTATGCAAACAAAAATAATTAAAAATAAATAAAAAGTGTGTAATTAGAGGTTTTTCAGTGTAGCAGCAATTGTGGAGCATGCTTGTGACACGTATGCACAGCGTGGGCATAAATCCGCTTACTAGTTCAATAGTTTTATTTATAGTAAGAAAATACACAGATCATAAATAAAAGTGGGAATTAAAAAACAAAAAAACAAAAACCTAATAGCTGCCTGAGAATCTTTACTATTATTATTAGGATTTATTGTGGTATTTTTTAAGGGATTCTTTAGATTTTTTCCACAACTGAACTGAACAATTTAATAGCTTTCTGGAGTAGGAAACTACATAATGCCATCATTTTCAGAATTTGTTCAAACCTTAGAGTCACTTATGTGAAATGTGCCACAGAAATTTCACAGTGAATTACTAAAACTGTATTTTCTGTCAAAAAAGTTACTTTTTCCTTCAGGTTGCAGCCAACATTTTAACCAGCAAACTTTAGATATGAGCTGGATAATGACAAACTTTCTGAAAGTAGACTTGGATTAATGGTATTGATAGCTGAACTTGAGCTGCAAAATGTAACAAAGACGTTTCTCGTGCCCTCAGTTTTCTGTTCTTAGTGTTTAAGGGAATAAAGATAAATACCTACACCAAATAACAGATAAATAAGTGGTTTGTGGTAGCTTCAAATTAAATTTTTGTCAAGCCCTTGGTGGGTGATTTACGGAAGAGTATTAGGGCCAGGCAGGAGAAAAAAATAAAAATAATATTGGAGAGGAGGAAGATTTTTTTTCATTATGCACTTCGAGAAAAAAGTCGAAATGTCGAGAAAAAAAGTCGAAATGTCGAGATTAATGTTATGTTGAAGTACAATTTCGAGAAAAAAGTCAAAATGTCCAGAAAAAGTCGAAATGTCCAAAAAATAAGTCAAAATTTCGTGAATAAAGTTGAAATGTTGAGAAAAAAAGGCGAAATTTTGACTTTTTTCTCGAAATTGTATTTCAACATTATTCTTGACATTTCGACTTTTTTCTCGACATTTTGACTTTTTTTCTCGAAACTGTATTTCAACATTAATCTCTACATTTCGACTTTTTTCTCGACATTTCGACTTTTTTCTCGAAGTGCACATAAAATAAAATCTTCCCCTCTCAAATATTTTTTCTCCTGCTGGCCCTAATACTCTACCATAGTGATTGCATCGTTTTTGCAATGCTATTAACTATTTGCTACAAAGCCATTTTCTTCGTGACTAAACTACAATAGATCAGCTGTCTCAAGTCTGTCGCATCCATCTGGGAGGGATTTTACAAAGTTTTAAAGTTGTTATAGCTCTCTTTCGTTAGATTAATGTATTTCTTTTTCCTGGGAAGTGGGGCATGTTATACCTAAAATAATAAATCCCCAATTTAAACATCTTTAGTGATCACAACCAGTATACAACACAATCTAATTTACCTGCTTAAATCAAAGTGGGCCTCAGCTATTGTATTATGTTCTGTTTTTATTTTCCAAAGTGGATAAACAGCCGGATCATTGCTCTCCATTTCTCGAGCAACTTTGTGAAGTATAATTACAGTCTCAGAGCCTTTTGGAGACAGAGGTGTTGGCTGTCATTGTCATCTGGCTGGCATCCCTGGCGGTGTCTCCTTCTCCTCCCGTCTCACATCATCTTCATCCCTCTGCTCATTCCATGCCCTAACTACTCTGCAATCTAAACTGTCAGTCACAGTTAGGGCTTAGACACCTCCCGATTCCCCGATCAGACACACCACAGTGGCTTCACCTCAGACGGGCTGCACTCACTCCTGCAGCTCCGTCTGTCCATCACACCTCCGCTAATTGTTAAAGGCAAACTCATCATCACCTCAGGACCACAACTTTATTCATCAACATGCTGAAGAAAATGGCTCAAAATAGTGCGACCTTCACCGTGCTGGTGCCATTCATATTATAGCCTCTTTTTTCATTCTACCATGTTGTCTGCGATTGTCTTGACCTGCTGTAAAGATGTGCAGCGGTGTTTTTTAGCAACAGTGATGATGGTTTGTGAGAAATTAGTGGACTAAAAAATGTATCACGATCATTTTTGGCATTTATCACGGTAACAATAAAAATTACCTTAAAAAAATACCAATTCAACTCCACCTTTGTAACTATAAATCTATCACCACATTTCAGGCTCATTTCTTTCTTTCTTTCTTTCTTTCTTTCTTTCTTTCTTTCTTTCTTTCTTTCTTTCTTTCTTTCTTTCTTTCTTTCTTTCTTTCTTTCTTTCTTTCTTTCTTTCTTTCTTTCTTTCTTTCTTTCTTTCTTTCTTTCTTTCTTTCTTTCTTTCTTTCTGGCTCATATTTTTCTTTCTTTCTTTCTGGCTCATATTTTTCTTTCTTTCTTTCTTTCTGGCTCATATTTTTCTTTCTTTCTTTCTTTCTTTCTTTCTTTCTTTCTTTCTTTCTTTCTTTCTTTCTTTCTTTCTTTCTGGCTCATATTTTTCTTTCTTTCTTTCTTTCTGGCTCATATTTTTTCTTTCTTTCTTTCTTTCTTTCTTTCTTTCTTTCTTTCTTTCTGGCTCATATTTTTCTTTCTTTCTTTCTTTCTTTCTGGCTCATATTTTTCTTTCTTTCTTTCTGGCTCATTTCCTTCCTTCCTTCCTTCCTTCCTTCTTTCCTTCCTTCCTTCCTTCCTTCCTTCCTTCCTTCCTTCCTTCCTTCCTTCCTTCCTTCCTTCCTTCCTTCCTTCCTTCCTTCCTTCCTTCCTTCCTTCCTTCCTTCCTTCCTCTGCGTCGATTTAACACAGAACCATAAATCAGCTTCACACAAAAACGTCATCAACAGGAATTTATCGTTTTTACCGCGAGATGACAAATTCTTACCGTGGGGAATTTTTTTGACGGTATATCGTGAACGTTAAAATATCGCCCATTCCTACAGTAAAGCACACAAAAGTACTGCAATAACAAACAAGAAGTCAACTAATAATAGCGGTTCATGCTTTTATCAAGTTTAACTCCAAACAAACTAAGAGCCTTTAAAATCCTTACCACAGAAGTCACAATACTCCTGCATGTCGTCACCATTTCTGGCTGCTGCAGGAAATGAACATTTAGCTGCAAGTGCAGCTTTTTAGACATAATTTTTAATATCACCTTTTCATTTGACCACACTCCCATAAAACTGCTCCTCTGTGACGACTCAACATCGTCTCATCTGCTACATTGTGCTCACATTTATTCACAGGGTGACAGCGTATTGAGTGGAGCGCTGATTATCAGTGGGGGAGATGCAGTGTTTTTTTGATGAATTTATTTTAGGTTATGCAGATTTCATTTCATGAAGCGCTAAAGTCTTGTCATAAGTGCCATTTAATGAGTTCATTTCTTATCCTTGTCCTCTTTACAACTCATCCATTGAAGGATGAATGATTAACTGTATAGACCAAAATGAATACCCGGGTATATTTTTAGGCTGAATGTCGATAAACAATGTAAACCAGTATTCTGCATGACAATTGGGATGAATGGTGAGTTTTTCACACCCCCAACCCCTGATTTGTAGGCTTTAACACTTCAAATTTCCCATTTCTGCTCACAAAAGATGTCCAAATAAATGTAAACAACGGCAGCAATAAGCCTTTGTGTCAAACTTCTTAATTTAAGGGACTTTTTTAAACCAAACTCCATGAGTAGAACGACAGCTCCTCTGAACATTTTCAACCCTGAAGATCCTCTAACTCATGTGTACAAAGAGTTTCTGTGCTTAGCAGAGAAGGAAAGAGTCAAAAATCCAGGAAAATAATATTTTTTGTGTGGTTCTTTATGACTGTGTCTGTTTTACCAAAGGCTGGGATGTTTTCCCAAACTTTTTAATGCCAAACATCAAAGTGATTTGGACTTGTGCAACGTTCCTTTCACAAGTGTTTCATTAAAAGTGGTGAGAGATTTGTTCCCCCGTAGTTATTTTTGTGTCCATTAGCACAAAAAGCTGGGAAAAAAAAACTATTTGTGCAGACACGACTATATTTAATAGTTGTGACTATCTCACATTTGGGTGTGAGACGGCATTAGCAGTTTTCACAGACCTAGAAAAGAAGTGTCGACGTCTTGGCTGACTATAAAAAGCCCTCCGAGTGTCTGTAACCACGGGCTGAACACATTTCTCTGACGGCCCATCTGAATGTGCACAAAGTTGCATTAAAACACCAACGTGGTGCGTCTCCAAACATTCAGTTTGTTTTGTTAACTGCTGCTGCAGAATTTGACATAAAATACCTCTCAGCTGTGAATAATACATGTCGTGTTTTGTGCACTTTGTTTTTAGTGAGAACATTTTTCTTCTGCACATCGAATCAGCGAGGGGGAAAACAGTCTCTGCAGCTTCTGTGGTAACATTTCGGGTGAGTAGATGACCCTTTAGTGTGCTACATGACACATTAGTGTTTACACTGTTAGAAGATGCCCCGTGTATTTCAACCCCCCTCCACCTTTGCTATGAGTAATTGGATCAAGAAATTTATAAAAGTGGGCTAAGGCTTTAAGAGCTAAGCTACACTTTGGCTAAACTCACTCGCTGAATTGATTTTGAAGGATATAAAGTATGAAATGGTGGTAAACCTGCAGAACACTGTAGCACTGCAAAAGCCTCCCGTCTCAGCGTTCGCCTTCTGCCCCCCAGGACTCTACTTGCTGCTTTCGGTGTCGAAACGGGGAGGACATTGCCTTCTTTGCTCATGCAACCAAATTCAAACACTTTATAGCTTAGGCCAGAGGTGCTCACAATGTGGCGGAGCCAAGGAAAACTCGCCTACACTCGCTGGCCTTCACTGACGCCGTCCTTGAGGCTTATTTGTTTAGAAATGATGAACAATTTTCATTTTTTACATTCTCTGGGTCTGGTGGCCTTGATTGAAAGAGATGTGATGTGGGCAGAGAGCGAGGGGGGAAAGACCGGCCTCCAAGGGCTGCACTCTGGGGGTCACATCAGACTGTTTTTAAAATGTTTTTGCAGCGTTTTTTGTTTCGATATTTTCATTATCACATGTTTGTTTAAAGTTGCAGAAGAAAAGCGCTATGCAATAAATCTGCTTAACCTCCATGATAATATTATATTTGACTTATCCTGAACTTTCCTGAATGGCGGTCGTGATTAGTGCTCTCCTGTTTCTTGAACTGTGACTCATTTGTAAATCACCTGCACTCCCGCTGTGTGAAGCCTCTTTAACCCTTGTGCTGTCTTCGGGTCAAGGGAGGGTGAAGGGGGAAAAGATGGAAGGAAGGAAAGAAGGAAGTAAGGAAGAAAGGAGAAAAGAAGGAAAGAAGGAAGGAAGTAGGAAAGGGAGTAAGGAAGGGAGAAAAGATGGAAGGGAGCAAAGAAGGAAGTAAGGAAGAAAGTAGGAAAGGGAGTAAGGAAGGGAGAAAAGATGGAAGGGAGGAAAGAAGGGAGAAAAGATGGAAGGGAGCAAAGAAGGGAGAAAAGATGGAAGGAAGGGAGAAAGGACAAAAGAAGGAAAAAAGGAAGGAAGTAGGAAAGGGAGTAAGGATGGGAGAAAAGATGGAAGGAAGGAAAGAAGGAAGTAAGGAAGAAAGGAGAAAAGAAGGAAAGAAGGAAGGAAGTAGGAAAGGGAGTAAGGAAGGGAGAAAAGATGTAAGGGAGAAAAGATGGAAGGAAGGAAAGAAGGAAGTAAGGAAGAAAGGAGAAAAGAAGGAAAGAAGGAAGGAAGTAGGAAAGGGAGTAAGGAAGGGAGAAAAGATGTAAGGGAGAAAAGATGGAAGGAAGGGAGAAAGGACAAAAGAAGGAAAAAAGGAAGGAAGTAGGAAAGGGAGTAAGGATGGGAGAAAAGATGGAAGGGAGGAAAGAAGGAAGTAAGGAAGGAAAGAGAAAGGAAGGAAAGAAGTAGGAAAGGCAGCAAGGAAGGGAGAAAAGATGGAAGGGAGGAAAGGAAGGGAGGGAGGAAAGAAGGGGGAAAGGAAGGAAAGGGAGAAAAGGAAAGAAGGGAGGGAGGAAGGAATGGAGAAAAGGAAAGAAAGAAGGGAGGGAAGAAGGAAGGAATGGAGAAAATAAGGAAGGAAGGAAAAGCAAAGAAGGTAATAAAGGAACGAATGACGGAAGGGAGGTAGGAAGAAAAAGGAGTAAAGGAGGGTAAAAAAGGAGGAAAAGAGGAAGGGAAGAAGGAAGGAGAGAGCATGGCAGGAGGAAAGAAGGATAGAAGAATTGGGTCATTTTGACCCAAAGACATCACAAGGGTTAACCTTGTCTCAGTTCTTTAAAACGCTTTACACTATTTCTCATTCACTCATTCACGCTTCTTCTTTTATAAAAGCACTCTGGATAAAGGATGTTGTTGGTGTCAGATAACTGTCAAAGAGACTATACTATAAATGCAGCAGCGTCACCACCAACAAATACAGGCTTCATTTGTGCTGCTGTCCCTTTAAGATCCTCATCAGCTGAAGGGGGTGATCCACTTTCTTAATCCAGGAGCTCAGATTTAGTTTGGAGTTGAGATCCTCCGTGACTGCAATTTTTAGCTGACTGGGCTGGCTTTTAATTTGACTGGTTCACTTGTTGCCTTTTTATTAATGCTGCATTAGTGTCTTTTTGGACTCCGTAAAAACTCTCTGAGCTTAAGGGGGAGCGATATTTCTCGTCTGGGTGGCAGCTGCAGGGCAGGCGGGCCAGGGGAAGCAGCGGAGCAGGCGATGAGTGGGCAGAAGGGAGGGTTTCATCTCCACAATCAGGTGAACGTCTTAGTCAGTGGTGGCCATTTCACTGTTTGCGTCTCGTGTGGGGTCATGTTACATCACCGTAAATCCTCTCTGTCTTCCTGTAACTCATTAGACCCGTGAGAGGATAAAGATTGTCCTGATGTCATTAGCCCTCAGCTGTAATCTTGAACTCTCAACTGCAATGCAAATGCACGAAGCTTACATCATTACTTTTATTTTTTTTAATTGTTTTATCAAAGATTATTTGTTATATTTATTTATGCATCCATTCATTCCTTTATTTGTTGGGGGTAAAGTGGTTTCCTGTCCCCAAAATGTTGATCAATAATATGAAAACATGACCAGCTGGGAAGCTAGTCATACATGTGGAAGTTGTGCCCTTGGCCGAGTATATCGTTGGATATTTTAATAATTGCAGGGCGGGCAAAGTTTTTTTTTCCCGCTTAATAAAAAGGTTAATGTAACTTTTGACCAGGGTACAAAGCAAATTTTTGAATTGTGTTTTACAAAAATATACGATCAGCAGGATAAAGAACCAGCCATCTCCATCGTATCTACAGGACTGTCTCAGAAAATTAGAATATTGTGATAAAGTTCTTTATTTTCTGTAATGCAATTAAAAAAACAAAAATGTCATACATTCTGGATTCATTACAAATCAACTGAAATATTGCAAGCCTTTTATTATTTTAATATTGCTGATTATGGTTTACAGTTTAAGATTAAGATTCCCAGAATATTCAAATTTTTTGAGATAGGATATTTGAGTTTTCTTAAACTGTAAACCATGATCAGCAATATTAAAATAATAAAAGGCTTGCAATATTTCAGTTGATTTGTAATGAATCCAGAATGTATGACATTTTTGTTTTTGTAATTGCATTACAGAAAATCACAATATTCAAATTTTCTGAGACAGTCCTGTACAGCTGCGACGTTCAAAATAACAACCACATAGTCCACGTGCAATAATAAAAAATTATCCGTGCAGGACGAAAGTGTTGAACCTGCTCCATATAGGAGCAACAGTTCATGAACATTTCTTTATTTCTATTTTGGTACATTTCATCTTTTTGATTTGTTTTTTTTCAGATTGCACCAAAGGCCAAAAAAGATGCAGCACTTTATTGTATCTTCACACACACTTGATCTGCTCAGGAAAGGTTTGCTCTCTCACCAGTAAACTACACGTACACCTGCTTAGGAATGACATGATATTACGTTTTTAAAGTGAAACAAATTGAAGGATTCGGCTGTTCTGAGTTCCAGTAGAACGTCGCTACACGACGACATGTTGATTTGCTTTTCATCAAACGTGTTTCTCTGCATTATGGCTCGACATCTCTCCTTTAGTCTTCATTCAGTCTCCATCCAAAGAACATTGTTCCAGAAATCTGGTGGTTTATGTGGAGGCAGCTACATAAACATAAAGCTATGTCTCCTGGAAGCCTTTCCCAACTGTTCTTGTACTGTTTAACATGCTTACTGGAGCATGTGCAGCTTGAGATGTTCCCTCTCCCTCCCTCTCTCTTAAACATGCTGGGAAGGCCACTCCTGGGAAGAACTGTCTAAATGTTTTACATTTATGAATAATCTTTTTTACTATTGAAGAATAGACTCCGGGTTGTTTCGACAGCTTTCACCTCTCTTCATTCCTGATGTCTTTCCTCCATGGTATTATGTTAACACATCCCTCATACCTTCCAGAGTTTATACTTTTATAGATCTGTTTGCACTCAATTCTTTTTTATAAAATCTCATAATTGTCCAGTCCATTGTTTTATTTGTTTTGTGAACATAAACATAAATCCACTAGTTTGAATAGTCTCAGTTACATATAACGTGATAATGATGCTGTTTGATAACTTGATAATGTTTTGAATTCATAATGATGTGAATTTATATAGTTATTCTCATGATTATAAAGCTTTTTGCTTAATTTCAAGTTGTTTCATGAACACAAAATGAGGTGTTGCTTGCAGAAGCTGTCCTAAGTTTTGCTTATGATTTGAAGAAAAATCAATAACTAATTTGAGCGGCCTATGCCAGGGACGGGAGCACAAAAGCTTCAAAAAGATGTGGTATTTAGTCATTTATCCATTTGATTACCATGGCTCCCTTTTGGCTTTTGTATGCACACAAAATACAATAACAACATTTCTGTTTCATCCTTTCCCTCTTTTCTTTTTGCTCTACTCGGGATGAGTCTTATTACCCATTCTTCTCCTCTGCTGATAACAGTCTCTGCACATCTGTCCCCCTCTTTTCCCTGACACAATGAGACGGCGACGAGCAGCACGACCAAGCCCCTCTTGACATCTCTCTGAATCGGTTTCATTTGAATACCACACAGGAGCATGGGCGTGATAGCAGCAGTTATCCAGGCAGTGCTTCAGACTGCATTAGCACGCATCTAACATACACACGATACACACACCGCTTCTTCCTGTCACTCACAGAGAAACACTAACACATGACTGGTAGGGATGGGCGGTATGGACTAAAAAATGTATCACGATAATTTCAGGCATTTATCCCGATAACGATAAAAATGACGATAAAAAAAATACCAATTCAACCCCACCTCCACTAAATGCTACTAAACTACACCAATTAAATGAGTCCACCTGTACTGCAAAACTGGAATGACTCAGATCCGACTTTCTCTCTTTCTGGCTCATTTCTTTCTCTCTTTCTGGCTCATTTTTCCTTCCTTCCTTCCTTCCTTCCTTCCTTCCTTCCTTCCTTCCTTCCTTCCTTCCTTCCTTCCTTCCTTCCTTCCTTCCTTCCTTCCTTCCTTCCTTCCTTCCTTCCTTCCTTCCTTCCTTCCTTCCTTCCTTCCTTCCTTCCTTACTTCCTTCCTTTCTTTCTGGCTCATTTCTTCCTTCCTTCCTTCCTTCCTTTCTTCCTTTCTTCCTTTCTTCCTTTCTTTCTGGCTCATTTTTCCTTCCTTCCTTCCTTCCTTCCTTCCTTCCTTCCTTCCTTCCTTCCTTCCTTCCTTCCTTCCTTCCTTCCTTCCTTCCTTCCTTACTTCCTTCCTTTCTTTCTGGCTCATTTCTTCCTTCCTTCCTTTCTTCCTTTCTTCCTTTCTTTCTGGCTCATTTTTCCTTTCTTCCTTTCTTTCTGGCTCATTTTTCCTTCCTTCCTTCCTTCCTTCCTTCCTTCCTTCCTTCCTTCCTTCCTTCCTTCCTTCCTTCCTTCCTTCCTTCCTTCCTTCCTTCCTTCCTTCCTTCCCGTTGTGCATCGATTTAACGCAGAACCATAAATCAGCTTTACACAAAAACATCATCAACAGGAATGTATGGTTTTTACCGTGAGATGACAAATTCTTGCCGTGGGGAATTTTTTTGACGGTATATCGTGAACGGTAAAATATCACCCATTCCTAATGACTGGATAGTTCATGCCATCAAAACAGACACTAGAAAACAAAAGAAGGCAGCTGTTCAACCAAAAACATTTTTCCTTGTATTCATGTTCTCTGTGGGATCCAGATGGCCATCAGGGCTCGGGAGGCGGCCCAGGTTCCTCAGCCCCGTGTCAGCGCTGTCTGCCTGCTGATCCACTCTGAGCATGCCCACATCATCCTATTTTCAGTATTGATGGCCTTTTTATGACGAGAAGGATTTAGATATTGGAACTAATGGGTTTATTTATTACAAAGAAATGAATTTTCACTCCTTTGTATATGATTTTGTCCCTGTGGCGTGTTGAACATCCACACATCTCTAGAGGGCCGATCCCCCCAAAAAACACTCCTTTATTTTTGATGATGATCGTAGAACAAACTCAGCTGTGAGATTCTCGTAATTCTTGTGCCCTGTTAGGTTTGTTGGCAAGCGTGCATCATTAGATGAGTTTTTGAAACAGAAATGTGGCAGCTTGCAAAATAAATGAGGCTCCATCCCTTGTGGACGGATGCACGGCGAACACAGAGCTAAATGTTTTTAAGTAGCGGGGAATGGCTGTAAGAGCCGCAGTGGCCGCGCACTTGTCACAAATGTTGAGGAAGTTCAGCGGCTGCTCCAGTTACTTTGAAATAACATTTTACTCTTCTTTAAACACTTCAGCTTCTCGGCTACGCAGGAAATGTCTGCACAAAGTTAAAAGCACGACACACACCACCAGCCAGCAGCTACAAAAAGCCTCTGATGATCTTGCGTTAAAACCATGGACAGTATTTACCCAGAGCCTGTTTGTATCACTTATTTCAGTCTTAGCTGCTGCTTTGAGGTTTCTGACTATGTGAAGCTGAAATGAACGAATTACAAAACTTTAAAGATCGCAATCAGAGCGGTTTGCTGCTAACTTTCACTCTTTTTTTTAAATTCTTGATTTAATATCCATCTCTAACATGTCAAGTTAATGTTAATACAGTCATTAGTTTTAACAAATCAAAACAACAGTTCCTTAAGGCCTCTTCCAGAAGAAATAAAGCAGCTTATTTATTCCACTGAGCTTCTTATGTTATGATCTGACAATAACTACTCTGGATTTTCTCTAATTTGCCAAGAGAAATGGCAAACTCGTCTGCTATTTGCATAATCTCAGCAAGCTTAAATGTTACATGATATAAATAAATTACATACTGCGCCTTTTGGAGTGAATAAAACATGTGCCTACAATTTTAATAAGCAAAACTCTTAATTGTTAGTAAACCAGAGAACAACTAACAGAACAGTGTGCCATCGGTTACCCCGGTGATTAGAAGGGGTTTATTATCTTTATATTATATTCCTCTGAACTTTAATTTAGTGCAGTCTCATACATTTTGTTATTATCTATCAAGGATTTAAAGATTGGATGCTAATCTCTGCTTGGTATATAAATATAGGATGTCAAAATATGATTTATCAGCTGCTGGAGAGCCAGCGGTCGACCTTATTAATGGGCTTTTACTGGTCAATTGACAACAGAGAGTGATAAACAGACGGTTCAGAGTAAAAAAAAAAAAAGACAGGAGGGAGATGTTAGAAAAATTACCCTTCGTCTGACCAGGATGTTGAGATGTTTGGAATAAACCAGCAAACCAGACTCCCATGTCACAGATGCAAAGACTGTATCATCACAGAGATGTTCTTGATATGTAGAGCTGTTTCTAAAATACCATCCTCACCAGAAACCAATCAAACATAATCAAACATTCTGGACGACCCATAATTGTAGAAAGATCTCTGAGCGGCATGCACGGCCTCCCCAGAGCATCACAAATGATTTCTAACAGGGAGGATTTTCTCACAATCACGATGGGATTTCAGTCTGCTGGCACAGAAAAAAGTAGCTCGGTATTGCCTATTTTAGTTGCCTGGAGATCTTTAAAGGGCTTCTTTGAGCAAATGACACACTGGAGGTAAAGTGATGGGAGAAAGAAACAGCTTAAAGGCAGACTGGGGGGATTTTCAGAAGCTTACAAATCACCAAATCACAAGAGCTGCAAGAGGGAGCTAAAACGGGACAGTTGAGTCATACGGTTAAACAATGAGTTTAAATTAGTGATCCAAGTGATGCTCCAGATTCAGGTGATATTTAGCTCCAAGGTATGTAGTTAAGTAGATTAAGCCAACATTTACTCATCTCATGAAAGCCCCTAGTAAAATCAGTAAAAAAAGAGCCCTTCATGGAGCTAATAATACAATATTGTACTTGAAGTTTTGGGAAACATATGTCAATTGATCCGTAAAATATTAATGCACAATCATTTTGCTATTCTTAAATGCCAAACCAAGATTTACTGCATGGTTTGATGGCTTTTTGGAAATGCAAAACTGTATTCTAACATTTTTTAGACCACACAATAACTCAGCTGTAAAAACTGATCATTAGTTGGAGCCCTCCACATGCTTTTTTCATTTAAAATCTGAGAACCTTTTCCATTGACGTGGTGGGAAAACTGAAGGGAGCCAACATGTGAGTCAGAGGAATGAAAAGCAGCTTTGATCTGTGACTAAAATACTGCAGTGATACAAACTGCTGCTCATTAGGACTGGCTTGTGTTCATCATTGTGCTTTCTCCCTGAGACAATCCAGCTCCGCTGCATCATCTTTTACACATTCAGGACACTTTTGTGAAACCCGCAGCAGGGCAGGAGCTGGTCAGTGGCGCCGCTAACCTTTTTCTAATCATACATCCATTTCCTTTACCCCTGCTGTTAAAGTTCAGGGTTACAGGGGGCAGATCCTGACTGTTATCAGCCGAGAGGCAAAATACGCCACAGACAAATCACTGGCCCATCACTGTAGTTGAATTATTCTGCAGTCCAGTGGTCAGCGGAGTTACAGGGGCATACCTGTATCCTAAAGGTGTGCTTTTGTACACAAACACAGACCAGCATTCTCTCTACTAATGTGATTTATCAGTGCTGACATTACATTTCCATCTGAGTGCAACCTGTGTTTTGCTGCAGGCGTCTATGAAGATGCTCATTATGATGCCGTGGGATTATTCACGCATACAAGTTTCTCTCCGCCAGAGATTGTGCTGGAAATCTTTTTTTCTGTGGGAAAGTGCATTTGAAACAAGATTGAATGCGTTGTTTTGTGGATTAAATTAAAGTTTCTGCATTTACATAGTTGTTAGTTGGTATCTATTAATAATGATTTTTATTTCCGCATCTGCTTGGCATTTTTAAGATTTCCATTAACCTTCCACCAAATGGGCCGCATCTCTGCAATGTTTCTTCTTATTTTATCAACTACTTAGTCTGCCTCCACAATACAAGCCATCAGGAGAAATCGTCACATGTCCAAGGACACTTGGACGGGGGAAATCCAGGAATCGCACATCAATCTTCCACCTGGCAGATGACGTCTATAACTCCTCTGCAACAGCCAAAGAAATGTGTACTTTATGCTAATGATCTTTCCTGAGTGTGATCTCATTCAAATGCACACGTTTGCATGTGACAATCACAAGTCTTGCAGATTTGAAGTACAAAATGATCAAAAGACGATGAAAGAGAACATGCCGATTACGCACATCAAAGTATTTACAGTTCTTTGGGGGGGCCTGTCGTCCTACGTGAAGAAGTTGGATCCAGAGGAAACTGTGTGATTTTGTGTAAATTAGAGTTTCATTAAACTTGGGCTCCAAGTTTGAAAATCAAAGGAGAAATATCTGTGTGGAGTTAAAGAGAAGTACGTTTAACCAGCCTGTCCAGCCGCCCTACATGCTGGAGGCTCCCACGACCTGAACCAACCGTCACAAGTCCAGTTCAGAGACTCTCAGCTATGAAGTTATAGCTTATAAAACTAAATATCACTCCATATTACCGAGGATAAAAACCAGAGCCTGCCATTTATAGTATACCTTAACAGTGTGCAGCATTTTTTTACTTTGACACATTTTTCTGTTTTACTCAGCAGCTGTGCAGAGGTGATAGTACTGGGTATGCAGCATTGGGAAGTAATTAGTGACATAAAACACAAAATGTTCTACAAAATAAATGTCACAGACATAACTGTAACACGGTAACTATGGTAACAGTCGTGGACAGAAAAATATAAAACCAACTTAGAGTTTTCCCATTGATCAAAATGTTGATGATTTCAGTTGTAAAAAAAGAAATACTTGGACTTGTGTACTTGGTAGTTGATACCTGGGAAGTTTGACTCGGAAAGCACTTTGGAGGACAAGAGGACGCAGTTTGGTCTTTCTGATAATGGAAAAGCATAGTAACTGATGACATCACAGCTCAGCGAGTGGTCCCTCGTACCTTCAAAAATGTCAGGCCCCGTTTACACGGAGCAAAAACGGAGGTGTTTTCATGCGTTTTGGCCGTTCGTTTACACGAAAACGGAGCTCAAAGTCTCCAAAAACGATAATTTCTGAAAACTCCGGCCAAAGTGGAGATTTTCAAAAACTCTGTTTTCACGTTTGCGTCTAAACAGAGGAAAAAGGAGGAAAACGAAGATTTAGGCTTCAGAACGTCACATTATGCAACAGAAACGTCACCAGCGTCATGAGTGCGACCTGTGTTTACAAGCCACCATCAATATTTTCTTGTATTTTACCTGTTTTATATTCTAAAGTCACACTTAAAAGTAACTCCACTTCTCTGTCACTCCAAACGAAAGACTCTCGTTCCGTCTTGGAAGTAAAGTCTGAATTATGGTCCCGCGTTAAATCGACGCAGAGCCTACGGCGTAGGGTACGCGGCGATGCGCGCCGTACGGTGCGCGTCGCCGCGTACCCTACGCCGTAGGCTCTGCGTTGGAGTAACGCGGAACCATAAATCCGCCTTAACTGGAAGTTACACGTGTCATTTGTTGATGTTTTTTCCAAGATTCTGATTGGCTGGCATGACGTTAACAGCATATTTATGCGGATCAGTGTAAACGAAGAGATTTTGAAAACGATCTTGTGTAAACGATGGAATTTTTCAAAACGTAGAGGGGGAAATATCCATTTTTGTAAATACCCGGCTATGTGTAAACGGGGCCTAAGTCACAAGAACTACGTTGCATGAAAACAATTTAAAAGTACTTTCTGTCACAACAACAGTAGCATGTTGAAGTAGAGTTCTCCTCCACTATTAGTGCTGCTCATTGATTGGAAATGCATTCTGGGATACCTTACTGTCTCAAGTTTACACGAGTTTCCAGGGATTTTGACTATAAAGCTGAAAATTAGTAGCAGCAGTTTGACAGGAGACGAATGTCCACAGAAAGACCGTGTGAATATTTTCTACGGTGGCCGACAAGGGCCAAACGCACTGCAACGGCCTAATGCGTTTCAGTTAAGGAAAACGTCTTCAAATACAGAAACGATTCAAATTCACAAACTCAAAACGAGGTACAAAAAGAGGAACGTGGTGCAATTGAAAAAATGTGCTGCAAAAAACAAAGACAAATGCAGCTTCATCAAATGTGCTGCAAATAGAGAAATGATGCAAAGCACAAAACGATATAAAACAAGAAACCATTTTCAAAAGAAAAACGCTTCATAACCGGTTTCCAAACCTGCAGGGGGCGCTCTCAGTGTAACAGCTCAATGGACAGACACACGGGATGAGAGAGAGACCGTAATTTTCAGTAAGAAACTGATGTTCTGTCGTGAATAAAGCATCGGTTCTGTTTGTTTATCATTTTGCTGTGCAGGAATAGCATCCTAACAGCCAAACAATGCAGCAAGTGATAAACTTGTAGAGTTTATTGTCAGTGGTTGACATTTCCCCCAGTTTGTGTTTCTGTTTTGCCCCGCCTGTCTTCCATCTGCCCTGATTGTTCACACCTGTATCTCGTTACCCCCTTGTGTATATCTTTTCTTGTCTTTCCCTTGCTCCTGGTGGTTCCGTACTGTTTCCTTCCTCCATGTGTCCTGCCAAGTTTTCGTTTTTTTCTCTAGTGTTTTTTGTTAATCCTGCTCTGCAGCGTTTTTGGTTCTTGCCTTTTTTTAAATAAACCCTGTTTTTGCTAAACTCCTGCTTCTCGCTCTCCTGCATCTGGGTCCTCATCCAACCACTCCGTGACATTTATCAAAGTTGGACATTGATTTGGGAGGGGGTCAATGGAGATTGACTCAAGTTTGGACCCAGCCCCAAGTGGTCAGTCGAGGAACTGCAATGAAACCCATTATAGCCCATTGGACGTGAGTCATCGAGAGAGTCTTAAAAGTACAGGGAGATGTCCCTCCTTTGATAACATGTGGTATTTGGCATTTGGATTTATTTATCAATTACGTCTCTTAAGTGAATTTGCAGCTCCTCTCTAATGCGTATTATCGTCTATATAAACCCAAGCCTGTGGTGCCCGTGACCGCCTGATTACAGCTCCCCTCATGACTACAACTCTGCACAACAAAGGCTTTCAGAAGTTAATATTCAGAGATCTACAGCCCAGGGATGAAAAGTTTTATCAATGAACTGCAACTTACATAACTCTTTACATTTTACCATTCAGCTAATTATCACATTACAGTTCAAAAGACACTTTCACAGAGCAACAGCTTTGCATGTGCCTGTGTGTGTTTGCTCTTTTATTTGTATTAATTTGCTGTGGAAATGTTTGAAAATGATTTATTGCTATTTCAAATATTCTTGGGAGACTTATCTTGTGTAAAATGTTTGCAAATGAAAAAGAATTGAGGAGTTAAATTGTGAAAAAGCAGATCACTTACCTTCTGAGTGAGAGTATAGTGAAATATTAGAATTGACTCTCCTTTTTTTGGCTTATATGTAAAATCAAATAGAGGGAAGCCGAGAGGATATCAGCTTTTGGTGTTAAACTGTCTTTGTTTAAACCAATGTGAGCTGATACTGATCCGCTCTTATAGGATTTTCACATTTTATGAAATGAAAATCCCTGAGTAGCCCCTCTGATTCGAGGGATTTAGTGGCATTCTGATGGCGAGACGTTCACAATCAAAGTTAAAATGTCTACTATTTAATATTAATCCCCCCTCTCTTTCTGAAGGCTGTTGACACAGTGGGAATAAGTCTTGTAAGGATATCAGCTGCTGCAGAAATGCTTTGCAACAGCATTTCACAGGACATTACATTGAGCTCAGTGTGCCATGAATAGTCGCAGAAATGTCAAAAAACATTTACTGCAATTAATGTTCTGATTGGAGAAATTAAAAGATTAGCTTTCACAATGAAAAAGAAGTAAATAAAAGCAGAGTTAAGATATTATTCCTGTAAAACTCCACTAAACTTGCACACCTCTTCTGGAACTGTACAAAAATTAAGATACACTGGCAAAATGTAAATTTAGTAGTAAAAAATATTCTGGGATATGAAATCCCAAATACTTGCCCAGTGATGTATCTTGGGAATATTGGAAAGGTTGTAACGAGAGAAGATCTGACTAAAGTGTTACTCGCAGCAAGTAAAAAAGCAGTCACAAGAAACTGGCTCAATGTAAATGTCTCGAAACAGGAACAGTGGTTGGAAATTGTCCAGGAAATTTGTGTTATGGAAAAATTGACATATCTTTTAAGGATCAAAGAGAATGTATTTGAAAAGAACTGGGAAAAATTGAATACTTACATGAGACGTGACACCAAGTGAACAAATGCCGAATGGAACAGTGGACTGAATAGAGGATCATCTCCAGACAGTTTGTTAATGTTATTATTGCTATTCTAATCTGTAACTTGTTAGTGTTTTGTTTATTTACTATTTATTTTAAAAGGAGACTGAAGCAGGCTGTGGTTCAGAAGGAAGTTATGATCGGTTCTAGGTATACATTGTGATTATGTTGCAAATTATATTATAAATTTAATAGTAATATGGAGTGCAACTGCTGATTTGAAAGAGCTGCAACTATAAGCTATTGTTGAAAAGCTGCTGGATGTTTGGATGGTTCCTATGTAAAACCTTGTGGTTTTGTTGTTGCAACTATTTTTGTTCATAAGTGGATACAGATCTGGTGATAGTAGCAAATATTGTTACTTAAGATGTTGATGTTTTTGGTTGGTGATTTAATCTTTTTTGTTTTTGTTTTAACTTATTTTAGGAATTCTGGTGAATGTTTTCACCCTTTTTGGTTTGTGATTATCGTAATCTTTTGTATGTCTTTGTGTGGACCCCAGGAAGAATAGCCTTCACGTGGTGAAGACTAATGGGGATCCTTCAGAGCGCTGGAGAGCTCCTTCAGCGACAGGCTCCTTCACCCTAGGTGTGTGAAGGAACGCTACAGAAGGTCCTTCCTCCCTGCAGCTGTGAGACTACACAACCAGCACTGCTCACAGTAGACCACATACAACCTGACAATAAATGTACATAAGGGAAATAATGTGCAATACCTTTCACTCACTGCAACGTGCAATTATGTAAATATCCATCTGTAAATATCCGTCTGTTATCTTTTTTATATAGTATTTCTTATTATTTATCGTTCTTCTTCTTCTTCTTCTTCTTATTATTATTATTGTATACCAGTTTACTGTTTATAGTGTTTATAGTGTGTTATTATTATTACTGTGTTATTACTTTTCTATTGATGCCTCTTGTTTTTGCACTATCCCCTTTGCTGCTGTAAACTGCAAATTTCCCCTCTGTGGGACTATTAAAGGTTTATCTTATCTTATCAAATAAAAAAATGTACATGTGAAAACATAATAAAAATTTAAGTTATAAAAAAAAACTCCAATTAACTTTAGTTTTGGGAGTTTATGAGATGAAAATGTGCAGATTTTTAGAGTGCATATCCTGTTGCAACAGGAAAACAACCATGGTTGTTTTTTTTTTTACACCAAATGTCATATATGTCCATAATCTAATGGTTTCAGATCCAATGAATCCTACAGCACTCATTTAAAGTGAAGTCCCCCAGCCCTGCATGGATGAACTTCCACCTGTAGTCTCCTACCTGCAGCCAGCTGCATCCAGCCGCAGATCTTGTACACGGTGCCGGTGCTGCAGAAGAAGAAGAGCGCGAAGCATCCGATGCAGGTGAGGACCAGCAGCATGGACATGCCGATGAAGAAGGACGCAGCCTTGAAGGCTCCGGAGGGGATGCTGCTGAACTCGGTGAAGCTGCCCTTGCAGGTCAGGTCCCGGGACAGCCCGTTGCCGATGCAGTAGTGGAAGAGCCCGAAGTAGCCCGCCTGCGGGCTGTCCACGCCGTCCCCGATCCAATAGGGCTGGATGAAGCACACCACGTTGACGATGGCGAAGAGGATGGTGAAGATCGCCCACAGCACGCCGATGGCGCGGGAGTTGCGCACGTAGTTGGTCTGGTAGATCTTGGCCGCCTCGGAGGCTGGCAGCATGGTGGTGGTGGTCGTGGTGGTGGGGGCCCCGGGGACCATATCCTCCGGTCAGGGCCGTCAATTGGGTATGGCAAGGTATGGCAGCCGCCACACTTTGGCTTCAGGGGGAAATGTAAATGTTTGTTTTTTTAAATACATTTATGGAATTACTCTGTGTCCATTTGTATTGATTATTCTATTACATAATACTTATAGAATAACTACAAATGCAAATCAGAACAACATGATCGATTTCTCTAGTTATTATACACTTCAAAAACTCAAAATATTAACAAGAATATTTGTCTTAGGTTTCTAGTTAAAATGTCTAATTTTTAGTAAAAAAAAAAAATCTCATTACATTTAAGACAAGACTCAAAAAACAACCATTTTCACCTGTTTCAAGTAGATTTTCACTTAAAATAAGTGGAAAAATCTGCCAGTGGAACAAGATTTTTTTGCTTGTAATGAGAAGATAAATCTTGTCCCACTGGCAGATTTTTCTACTTATTTCAAGTGAAAATGGTCAAATAAGTTATTTTTCTGGTGATGAATCTTGTTTTAAGTGTAATCATATTTTTTGACTAAAAATGAGACATTTTAACTAGAAAGAAGACAAATATTCCTGGTAAGATCTTGAGTTTTTGCAGTGAGCGAGACTGCATTTGAAAAAATTCCAATTTTCTTAACCACACAGATAAACTACTGTACATAGCAGACTTCTGTGATGAATATTTGCTGGCCATACCTTAGCTTCGACTGAATTGACGCCACTGCCTCCGGTGCTGGTTCCAAAGGGATGCGTTTTCCTGCCTCTCAAGTCACAGTTGTGGACGCAGCATCACTTACACGCTCGCATCCGCCGCGGCGAGGTCGCTTTCATTCATCAGAATAAAGGAGCGTCTGCAGATCCTCTTATTATGCTGGACATTTTTTTATTCCCCGTTTGCATTCACATTCAGCCATCTGAAATGTCTCAGCATCGATCTGCCCCCAGCTCTGGGGAGGAGGTGTGTGAGAGAGAGATCCTGCTGCTGAAATGCCCCGACCGTCGCCGACAGAGCCGCATCCGCAGCTCAGATCCGATTGAATTAAGCCTGGTTTATGGTTCTGCGTTAGATCGACGGCGTAGGTGTACGGCGACGACGCTCAGCGTACGGTGCGCAGCTCTGCGTTGGTGTAACGCGGGACCATAAATCAGCCTTTAGAAGTGGAGGGAGCCGCGGATATTACAGGGCCAGCCCACATCCCTTAATCCCATCCTGACGTATCATTCCAGCAGCACCGCGCCAAATCCCCAGCACACGCATGGATTTGAAATAAAGCAAATGCCCAGGGGTGCAGATCCGATGTCAGGATTGGGGGGGACACCAACGTGATTTTAATTTTTAATTTTTTGCCAATATGTACGACGGAGTATTAGGGCCAAACTAAGACAAAAAAAAATGGAAATTACGAGAATAAAGTCATGATAATATGAGAATAAAGTCGTAAAATTACGAGAATAAAGTCGTAATATTTTGAGAATAAAGTCGTAATATTTTGAGGATAAAGTCGTAATATTTTGAGGATAAAGTCGTAATATTTAGAGAATAAAATCGTAATATTTAGAGAATAAAGTCGTAATATTTTGAGAATAAAGTCGTAATATTAAATATATTATAAATATATAAATATAACTTCACAAGATGCTCAATATTCCTCATTTTTAACACAGGGAGAAGACCTTCCTGTTAGAGTTCTCATAAATTATATTCTCATAATATTACGACTTTATTCTCGCATCATTACGACTTTATTCTCGTATTCTCGTAATATTACGACTTCATTCTCATAATATTATGACTTTATTCTCATTATATTATGACTTTATTCTCGTAATTTCCTAATTTTTTTTGTCTTAGTTTGGCCCTAATACTCTCTAATACCATGCCATAAATTGGTAAAGGCTCGCCAAAAAATACTGCACAGGGAATCATTTATTGTGCTTACCTTTCTTGTTTATTTGTCAAAGCCAACAGTGTGTGTCACTGCTTACTTAACTGTTATATTCGTAAATCATAATTTTAAGGGTTTTGGGCATGTAGTGTCTACTCATCTCAAATTCTTCTCCCCATCTTCCTTTTATCCTATGGGACTACTTTATGCACGATCAATTGATACATGGATGAAATATGGAGCCCTAAACAAGTTGTTTAAACTAACTGATCATGTTTTAACACAGTTATGGTGGTAAACAGTTCTAAAAAAAAAAAGGACCCATTGCTTTCATTCTGTACACCTCAAAACGCACCGTGGATGTATTATTGTTTTAGAAATATATTTTTAATAAATATTCTACATATTCAACCTTTAAGTCTGAAAATAAATTTTTTCAATTTTGAATAATTTAGGGTATTTTTATTGGGGGGGACAATTCATGTTTTTCAGAAATTGGGGGGGACATGTCCCCCCCGTCCCCCCTGGGATCTGCACCCATGCAAATGCCTCTTAATTTAATTGTGTGTTTGTTTGTTTGTTTGTTTATTTCGGTCATTTCCAAAATAAGAATTCAAATACAAAAGAAATCAGAATCATGTTTATTTGGCCAAGTCAGGTCAGACAAGACAGGGAATTTAACGCGGTTATTTTTTGCTCACTGTACAGTAAAGAGGCAAATGACAGATCTTATTAACATATATACAGTTTTTTTTTTTAAGTGAAAGGTGCAGCAGTATGAGGTAGACATGGTTATTGAAAGGTGCATTGTTGCAGCTTATTGTGGTTATTATTATTATTGAACAGTGATTGATTACTCTGAGACTCTATGAGTTATGAGAGTTCATCAGACCAACAGCTTGGCGGAAGATACTGTCTCTGAGTCTGGAGGTTTTGGCGTAATGCTTCTGTTGTCATGCAGCAGTTGCAACAATTTTTGAGTGATGCTTGTTTGAACTTTTGCTTTTTACAGTTTTTTTTTAAATATTTTTCAGTGGCTCGCCAGAGGAATGAGGGGAATTATGTAGAAAGGATGTTAAAATTTGCACTTTAATGGCACTGAAATGCTCCAGTTTAGTCATGGTATGAAATTGTTACCATGTGCGAGTAATCAGAATCAGAATCAGGTTTATTGGCCAAGTCAGGTCAAACAAGACAGGGAATTTGACATGGTTATTTTCGCTCACTATACAGTAAATTGACCAATGACAGCTCTTATATACTGTACAATTTTAAAAAGAAGTGAAAGGTGCAGCAGTATGAAGTAGACATGGTTATTGAAAGGTGCATTGTTACAGCATATGATTGTGGTTATTATTATTATTATTATTATTATTATTATTGCAAAGTGATTGATTACTCTGAGACTATAAGTGATGAGAGTTCATCAGAGCAACAGCTTGGGGGAAGAAACTGTCTCTGTGTCTGGAGGTTTTGGTGTACAGTGCTCTGTAGCTATATATATATAATTTACACAAAACTACATTTTGGGAAGTATTGTTTAAAATGAGGCAGCATAAATGTGACAAAAAATATATAGTGTATAAATGTGATGCTTTTGTTACAATTAATCTGACTTATATGTGAATTTCTCTAAGTTAACTTCACCTTGACAATGTGCCACAGAGGATAAAGCAGGTATGGATGTATGGATGGATCAGAATCGGAATCAGAATCAGGCTTATTGGCCAAGTGGTCAAACAAGACAGGGAATTTGACTTGGTTATTTTCGCAGACTGTACAGTAAATAGACAAATGTGGGATTTTCTCACCGCCAACAAATAAACATGAAGTTAGTGCTAATATTGCATCAGACCAAAATATATAAACAAAATAAGACCGAAAAGGTGTAGGCTGAAGCTTAGTTTATTACCCTTTTAGAATCAATTTCTGTCAGCTCCTACATTTACCGATACAAAGCAGTAAATCAATTAAAAGAAAAAAATTCATATACTTTTTGTATATTGAACACATTCAATATACTGCTTAGACCTATTATCTATTTAAGTTCTGACACTTACATAAACACTCATACAATATGATCCTACTTAATGAGCATCTTGTTCTTCAATATTTGTTTGAATATTTGGTTTGTACTGCACTCTTTAATTTCCATTTCCAAAACATTCCACAGATTAACCCCATAAACTCAAACACATCTATGTTTGACATCCGTTCTGTTCGTTGTTTTTGTGAACATACAGCTTCCTCTCAGTTCATATAACCTTTGTCTTTGCTGAAACAGCTTCTGGATACAGTGTGGCAACAGATTATTATAAGCCTTGTACATCAACAGTGATATGTTGAAATCAACTAGTTCATTAAATTAGAGCACCTGACAATTAATAAATAATGTATTTGTTGGTTCACTATAATCAGCTCTGTTGATAACTAATTGTCAGGAGATCTCCGATTTCTCTTTGGGCTCTGTGAGGAAATGAACCTCGACTGTCACATCTGTAGGGCTATAAAGTGTGTTGTTTAGAGTTGTAGGATACAACACATTGTAAAGATGCGGGATCCTTGTTTCACCAGTGAGCCCCCTCAACAACTTTGTTTTTTTTTTTTTTGTGCTCAAACAGCACAACAAAGAGTCTGAGATGTTTTTGAGGTTTCTAAACTCACCAAGTATCAATCTGATTGGAACAGATGGAAAACAATCCCAACCTCAGACTCCAACCTGGAGCTTGCAGGACCTAAAAGGATGTTCTTTGTCCAGAACCTGCTTAAGATAATGAATATGTCATCAAAAGATAATTACATTTTGTAGACTCGATTATTATGGGGAAAAATTAAGACACACTTGTATTTGATACATAGTTTAATTGGTTTTAGGGAAGTTATTTACAGCCACTTCAGGCTATCTCAAAGTTTTTATGGTATATTTTTTTATCTTTACTATTAATTATTACAAGCTCAAGTTTTTTGTTCTCAGACTATCTGAGTTTATATGCCTGGTGTGTTTTTATGTGATCTCCTTTGCTGCAAAACCACCTCTGGGCACACTAATAATAAATAAAGTTGAAATTTAAGCTGAAGTAAAGTAAATAAAAGGCATCTCATAAGAAGCAGAACAGCATTATGAGCACTATGAGAAAATAACAGTGGTATAATCACACTGGTTTTGAAAGTAATTATTAAGATAATCGTTTATGCCTGGGATTGCGTTTTGCATCTAAAATAACCCAGCAGGCACCATACTCGATGTGTGCTAAAGTTTAATTGTATGAGATTTGGAAATGCTCATAAACATAGCATTTATCAACCACAAGATACGTTTTGATTTACATCTAGTAGGAAATGGGGCACATTTATAACCCTAATACAAAATATAAAACGTGATTTATATATTATTATTATTATTATTATTATTATTATTATTATTATTATTATTATTATTATTATTATTATTATTATTATTATTATTATTATTATTATTATTATATATTATATATTGTATATATACATATTATATATTATATATATATATATTACCGGTACTCATATTTCACGTCTCCCGCAGTCTTTTGGTGTTCTGGCTAACTAAACTACATTTCCCAGAAAGCCCCGCTCAACTGTGATTGGCTGGCACAGAACGAGAGTTTATGACGTAGCCGACGGGGCGCGGGAAACTCCAGTCCAGTCTTGTCGGCTCCTCGCGTTTCTAACGTTCTCCTTTTTCGCCGCATTTAAACTATTTTACTCATATTTTCAACCATGGATTTCTCCACAACAGAACGCCGTCTTCAAAGTGGATAGTTATTTGCGATTATCGGTAGTTTAGCTCGCTTTTTATCTCAATAGTCAGTGTTTCCAGCGTGTTTGGGATTGAGAAGATCAGCATGGCAGGGACGTTACAGCACCCGGGATACTCGGAGGGGAGTCTGCGGAGAGCCTGCGAGCAGCTGCCCTGCAGGGAGCTGCAGGCCGGGTCACTGCTGGCGCTCATGGGGCAGGTAGGAACACGTGGGTCATTTAACAATAATAATAACAGAGGTGTCAAAAGTATTCACATTCATTACTCTGGTAGAAGTATAGATACTAGAGTTTAAAAATACTCCTGTAGAAGTTGAAGTATCAACTCAAGTTTTTTACTCAAGTAAAAGTATAAAAGTACTGGTTTCAAAACTACTTAAAGTATAAAAGTAAAAGTAATGTAAGGGGGAAAAAGCCATTGAAAATGAATGCATCTTAGTATAATGCAAATATATTAAAGAAGCATATATGTGTACTATTGAGCATTAACATGTGTTTCAGAGAGCAGGAGATATGATGACTAGTTGCCTATAAGTATTGTAATGGTGCAAAAAGTCAAGGCATGTTATCATTTATCCTAACCTTTATTGGAATGTACATCTAAGTTTAGTTGCAGGAATCTGAGGGAACGGATGTAAGAACAAAACTGGACAAGAACATCTGAAACAACCACAACCAAATTCACTCTATCCGGATGGAGCAATTTAACTGGATAGTTTTTGTTTAAAGGCCGAAATGAAATAGAGTAACGAGGCTGTTTTTAAAATGTAAGGAGTAAAAAGTACAGATAATTGTGTGAAAATGTAAGGAGTAAAAGTAAAAAGTTGTCTGAAAAAGAATTACTCCAGTGAAGTATAGATAACCAAAATTTCTACTTAAGTAAGGTAACGAAGTATTTGTACTTCCTTACTTGACACCTCTGATAATAATCAGTACTCGAGTTATAAACAAAAATCAGGGGGGATGGTGGATTTTATCATATGGGGACAGATAATTTGTGCTGATTACAAATAATATAATATATTACAAATAATAGCAGTGACCAAAACACCTGCAGAAATACTGCAGGAATGACATAGCAGCAGTTAAATGCAGCCTTCTGTAAGCTTTAAATATCCACTGGGCTTACATCAAATACATCAAACACAACAATAAAAAACAGTTTTCTGAACTTATCAATATGACTCTGTCCTTCACAGGATAAGTAACATGGATCACTGCAAACACTCAAAATCTTAACAAGAATATTTGTCTTATTTCTAGTTAAAATGTCTCATTTTAGTAAAAATAAATCTCATTACACTTAAAACAAGACTCATCACTGGAAAAAACAACAATTTTCACCTGTTTCAAGTAGATTTTCACTTGAAATAAGTAGAAAAATCTGCCAGTGGAACAAGATTTTTTTGCTTGTAATAAGAAGATAAATCTTGTCCCACTGGCAGATTTTCCTACTTATTTCAAGTGAAAATGTACTTGAAACAGGTGAAAATTGTCAAATAAGTTATTTTTCTGGTGTTATTTTTCTGGTGATGACTCTAAATGTTGAAATAGCAGTAAAACCACATTGATTGATGAAATGACATAAGGGATGGAAAGGGGGGATGGCAGTTTTACAGGGGGGATGATTTGGACCGTTTTTATTTCAGGGGGGATGCCATCCCCCCTCATCCCCCCTCAACTCCAGTACTGATAATAATAATAATCTATTTTATTTATAGAGCGCTTTTCTCAAATCGCTTAAAGACGCTTAAAGAGTTTAGTTGTTAGTTTAAGGTCTTAGTTTGGTTTCCAGAAGACTGTGAACACTTTCCAACACCCACCTCACATATATGCAACAATCTTTAAAAGGACCCAGGTTAATAGTAATAGTCCATGGGCCAGACCAGATATCGGCACCACTCAAGGTGACCAAACTTACTTATGATTTTTGAAAAGATCCATGTCTGTAGATGATATTTTGGTATGATAACCTTCCTGAGTGGCAGCTGTATCATAGTTATCAGCTCATGAAGTTCAGAAAATTACATTTTAGATGCTGGTGCATATCCTGGTTTAGACTCATGTACAGGAAATCTGTCAATGTTTCACAATATTGTCTTTGGTATCATTTTAAAGGGGACCTTTGAAGCATTCATTCATTCATTCAAAGCTAAGATGTGAATCTTTCTGACCAACATAGAGGTCACTGCAGCTCTTTAAACTATAAACAACACACATTTTTACACAAATCTTTTATCCCTGTGTCAACTAGGAACAACAGAGACACAAAATACAAAAACTGGAATACTCACAGGACCATAAGGATTCAGGAAATGTATAATATACTCCTACTATATCATTGTTGCAGGTCACTGTGAGCCTTAAACTAGAAGAGCATCATTAGGCTCATATGAAACTATAACAGCCACTAGGCTAACGTCACAAACTGGTCTTTATCATGCAAATACACGACATAAAGGACACCACAATGAGATAAGGAACCAGTTTAGTTTTATAAACAACATTATAAACATAACAATATTGTAGACAAAATTAACATCGTTATTAATGGGTTATTAATATGTCAAGATCAGATTATAGTTGGGCTACCAAGTTCTGTGTGTACTTAAGATAGTGTCAAGAAGGTTAACCAAGTACAGAATCATCACATAATGTCACTCAATCTATGATACAGCTGCCACTCAGGAAGGGTTATCATACCGAAATATCATATACAGACAGATATTTTCAAAAATCATAAGTAAGTTTTGTCACCTTGAGTGGTACTGACAAGTGAAATTTTGGGCTCTGGCCCCTGGACTATATGTGATGAAAGTTGCTTTCCAGTTGAATAGCCTGCCTATAAATTTATCAAATTCAAAGTAATATTAAAATTAAGATTAAATTGGTAAATTTAAAAAAGTTTTGTTACTGGATAGACAATCCTTTCACAGATGCCTAGAAACCAGTGAAGTCAACCTGGAAGCACAAATAATTGCATTTTCATGGCTGAGCATCATGGATTTGCTCCCCAAGCAAGTTCTTATAATGTAGTGAAAATTCAATCTTACTCTCTGGTGTGAAATTGATGGCATTATTTTCCTGTTTCAGTAGAAATGACTGATATTCTTTTGCATGTAACTGTTCAACTCTTCACTGGGTGGGGTCAGTCAGTGTACAATAACTGTGCAATATTACACAACACTTTTTCTATTCATATAATTCTTTTTATGGCACTGCACTTTTTATTTTTATATTTGTTTTTACCTTTTATTTCTATTTTTATCTTTATTTTTACATGTTTTTATCTTATCTTTATATGGGTGTTTGATTTGTAAATGACAGTGCTGTGTGTGTGAGATGGAGATGTCAGTTTCCCCGAGGGAACCTCCCAAAGGGATTAATAAAGTAATCTGAATATCTCAAGATGATCACTTATTGCTTAAACGTACTGAATTAAAATAAGATTTAAGCCATCGATGTTCATGTTGAGGTATATCCACTGGGAACTTCTCTGGTGGTCCTGTTGACACAAATATATGTGTTTTGTTTCTGCAGCCGGAGCAGTGCTGCTACCCGTCAATCTTCATATACGGTCACCGCGCCTCGGGGAAGAGCCATGTGATAAATGTATTAATGAAGGAGCTGGAGGTGAGACGTTACCTGTGCAGTACATTTGAAGTGTTTTTTAGTTGTGGTGTTGTTTTCTTTGCAGGTTATAAGGTCCAGGATTTATCAACAAAAAATATTTCATTCATTTCCTTTATTTCTCAGCAGACAGTATGACAGTAGATCGTTCACAGGACTTAAAGCTGTGTGTGTGCAGGTGATTCATGTCATTAAACTTAACTGACTGATTTTTTTTTTCAAGCTTATATAAACCTTATATAAAGTATAAAGAAATACTGCTATTTAATTCACACAGTTTCGTTTTTTTTAATTATTATTCCGTAACTGAAAGTGACTAAGTCCTTGAAAATATTTGTTTTTATCAAACGTACAAAATCCTGGCAACACACAAAGCTTTGATTGCATTGTTTCTTAACTTATATTCAATATAATAATTCCTTTCCATATAAGTTTCAGTTTAAAAAAAAGTGTGTACTGTAAAGCGTGTACTTGTACTGTACTGAGACTTCAACTGCAGAAATGTGAGAAGTACTGGGGAAAATGGATTATGTATGCACACTAATGCAATTGTTTTGCCTTTACTTTGTAACACCCATGATGCCCTCGTGGTAAAAAAAAAAAAAAAAGTTTGTACCCAGTTGATTAATGATAGTTTTCCAGGAAATGATTATAAAAGGTAGCATAAAGTACACTTTAAGTGATCTCTAAAAGTAGCATCCATCAAAACAAAGCTCTTTTTTCAACACACAAATTGTACCCTTGTGAGGATTTTCCCCTTTTGTTGTTGTTTCTGTACGTTTGTTGTCTTATTTGATGTGCTGAAACTCTCTTGTTCAGTTTCTCACAATGTGTTCAATATAATTATCAATCATGAGCTAAAACTCCCAGAATAAACATTTAGTAAATACTTAGCTTGCTAATCTAATTAATTGAATATTGTATTAGAATATATATCTTTAACTGTTAATCAGTTTTGACAAGTTGTTTAAATAGTTTTTATAATGTAAATGAACTGGTTTTGTAAATAATCCGACTTCAAACTTGCACAATCGTCTTTGTTTCATTTAACACGGATACACAATGTGACAAACTTAGATTTCCCATCAGCCTGACAGTCTCTTCTCGTTTCTCCCTGCAGCTGCCTCACACCACAGTCAGCTGCGTGGAAAGTGTGTCCGTTGCCTTGCTGTTTGAACAAGTCCTGCTGTCGTTCTTCGGCTGCAACGCCGTCTCGCAGCTGCCCCGCGCCCCGTCCTTGTCCGACTTCGTGCGCCTTTACCGACAGCAGGCGTCCCAGTCTCCCGCTAGCCAGACCCGATACATCGTGAGTGCAGTGAACTTTACGCTCAATCAGAAAGTCACTCGTGACTCGGCGCAATCAAGGATCATAATCCATGACACATCGAGTCACTTCATCTTTGTACTTGTCAATACATTCACTACATTTGCAAATATATACTTGGCAAAGTTCCACATGTTTGCAGAGTAAATTTGATTTAATACTTTGGCTGAAATTGTTTGTTTGCATAAAAAAAACCTGTCTCACGGCTTTGACTTTACTGAGCATGAAATATTAATATTAATATTACTATTTTTCAGGTAATGGAAAAAGCCGAGCTTCTGAGAGAAACCGATGCCCATCTCCTCCCCGCTCTGCTTCGTCTTCAGGAACTGGTGAGGCAGTGCAGCGGCTTTTTGTGTTATCTATCAAGCAAAGCACTTTATCGTCGTTACACTGTGCGTAGATGAAGGGGATGGATGGATGACCTTGAGCTGAGTGCGCGGAGCTCTTTCATAATGCTGTGAGGAAGAAAGGATGGCACCCACTCGCTGAATTTCAATGAAAGGCTCAAGTGATAGTTTGTCTTTTATTCTGGTGGAAAAACTAGCTGCTTTGTGGTGTGAGCTTTAAGAGAAATCTGTCTCCTCACCGTCGTGTCGCTGCAGTCCTGCTACATGGACTTTTTATCAGATAATTAGGATGTAGATGTAGATTTATACATGTCTGTTAAGGATGACAGAATATTGTAGAGTTGTCATGTCTCAAATGAATATTATTTTAGTGAAGGCTGCGCAGATAATCAGGTAATATTGATGCACCTCACAGTTCCCAGTGATACTTTACATGTTGGGGTTTAAATACGACAATTTTGATGATGGCTTCTCATTGCTGTTCTAAAAATCGGAAATACCTTTCAGTATTTATGTCTGGTTTCCAGATGTTCAGACTGCTGTTTCCAGAGGCAGTAGTGCACATCCTTACTGTCAGAGATGTAAACTGATGGAGTGGGGAGGAGAGTTGGTAACACTCCTGCTTTAGTCTGGAGGACGCGCTGTCCATGGTCTCCGAAGAAGAGTTTAAATTTTTTTTCCTTTTGTTGCTTCTGTCACTTTTGAGACATGTTGCTACCCTTTTTAAATTTAAAATCTGCAAAAAAAAAAAAAAAGTTTTAATCCAATGGTAGAAAGTGTTGCTTTCAACACTTTTTATATTTTTATATGTATTTATGAGACATGAAAAGTGTTGCTTTTGCGTTTTATAAATTTTCAATTTTCAAATTTAAACCTAAAAATGTTTTTAATTACAGTGTGTTGTTGCCGTTTACTCTTCTACAAGCTGACGTTTTAAATTATTCTGCCAGATTCACTATTTTTAAGTCAAAGACAAATAATATTTGATTCTTGTTTATCCAATGTCCATTAAATGGCTGTTTTTTTGTAATATTAAAAATTCAAACAACTTTTTATTTTAAAAGTTGAAACTTAGGTTAGACATAAAAATGCTACTTTCTTTTCCTGTCGGTTGATTTAGTCCCGGAAAATGCACAAGACTTCACGTTTTATATGAATATGTCAAACCTGGAGGAGGAGAGACGGCTGCAGCCAGTGAAAGTAGAGTTGGCATCTTTGTTCAAGCAGACCATTAAGATTTCACACGTTTGTCACCGCGCACATGTACTCTTCAGGTCGAGGACAACGTCACCGTCATCCTGCTGAGTGAAATCGTTTGGGACCAATTCCGACCAAACACCGGCTGTTTTGAGCCACTTCTGCTCCATTTCCCCGACTACAGCAAAGGTATTTTCATTCTGGCGCTGAATAACGATGATGCACACGAGGCGGATGTGAGAGGTGTGAAATGTGAGATTTGTACCTGTAATTTAGTTCTCACACCTCAGGCAGGAGTATTTTATTATAAACCATCGCTGCATAAATTCATCACTTGGGTGTGAGAATACTTGGCTGGTTTGTTGAGGCAACACTTTTAAAATGTCAGTTTCTCTGTTAACACGAGGTCAGATTTATTTTTTGTTTGCAGGTGAGCTGCAGCAGATTTTATGTCAGGACAGACATCCTTCATATTCAGCTGAGTTTTACTCCTCCTACATCAACATCCTGCTGGGAGTCTTTTACTCGGTCTGTCGAGATCTCAGGGAGCTGCGACATCTGGTCAGAAACGCACAACTCACAATTCAGCACAGAGTTCACACGCTTTCATTTGTCATTAATTTCTTTCTCTTTCGCCCAACTAGGCTGCCCTCAACTTTTCAAAGTTTTGTGAGCCTTTGGCAGCAGGGAAAGGTAAAGCCTGGAGAGATGTTTACATTCATCTTTAATACAAATAAAACATACTTTACCTAGTCTTGAACTGAACATGACTTGAGTTAAACTTCACTTTAGAAAGCTTCTGTGATCCCCCTCATTGCAAAACATAAATGACCAATTCTAACTCTAATAATTATTTCTGGCATTATCATGATATATTGTTTCATATTATTATATTAAGTTATGAAATCTCTTGGGATGTTAAACTATAGTATTATATGGTATTGCATAATAGTATGGTGATATAATTTGGTTATATGTTATAATATTTTATACAAATTATGTTATATTAGGATATTACTATATTTATTATGCTATATTTATATGATATCATGCTACACCACTCTATATGATAATTATTTATTTGTTCACTCTCGAATCAATATTCTCAATTTGTGTACCTATTTTCATCACCTTATTTACACTCAAACACGGCACGCACACACACACACACACACACACACACACACACACACACACACACACACACACATACTGATGCTGTCTTTTGTCATCGTTTGCACTGTATGTTAATAAATTAAAAAAAAAAAAAAAAAAGAAAGCTGCCTTGATTTTGACGGTTTGGAAAAGCCAAAAACTCGACTGTATCTGTAGATTTCTGGCTATAGTTTCGTTGCATTAGATTCGAAATGTGCACTCGGAGTGGGAATTGAAAGAGGCTATTCTAATTTCCTCAATCACTTCCATCTAATTAGCTTTTTTATGAGGATGTGAGTGTAGGTGTTTAAAAGAGAGGCCCCTTTTAATAAGAATACATCTGTTATCTGGAGCTCTCACCGATTTTGGCTGGTTAGTCTTTGTTTTTTCTGGCTAAAAAGTTAGTCACATTTGGAGGACAAGGGGAGAGGAAGTGAGAAAAATACCTTTACAAAGAGATGATGCTGGACGAGGTCACAGACTGATACGGTTTCATTTACAACCACTTTTGAAAAACCTTTTAGGGACTAAAGCAGTTCCCGCTAGTGGAGTGATTTTTTTTTTTAAAGACAGTGTATAAAAAAAACACTTATTCAAAAAGTTATCCAGTGCAGCGTGACATCCACTTCACATTACGTCTGACTTACGTCTGATATTCAAGAAGAGCAACGTTTCCACCCTGTAAATACATAAAATGTTTGGAGTGCTGCATCAGATAGTTTGAATATTCTTTCAACTGATTATTTTTTGTGTGACTTTTGATGATATAAATTAGAACTCAACAGGTGTTTTTCTTGTTTTTCTGCTCAGCGAAGGAGACGGACACCCACAAGCTGTGGAAAAACATTGAGCCTCATTTGAAGAAAGCCATGCAGACAGTTTACCTCCGCGAGGTGTCCAGGTCGGAGCTCCTCACGTTCCTTCCTCACGGCTGCTGACTTTATAAAGGGAGGCTGAACTTGTGCGTGTTGTTTTTGTCTTCTGTTCAGTCTTCGGTGGGAGCAGATGCAGCAAACGGAGGACAACGAGACGGGGGCCTTGAGAGGTGCCAACGCACAAAACACTCAACCCACAACATTCGTGCTGAGTTACATTTATTCCACACCAGAAAACAGTAGTTGAGTTTGCTGACTTCTTGTATTTATTTCTTCCTTCAAAGGTTTATCAGCTCACACGCACGTTGAACTGCCCTTCTACTCCAAGTTCCTGCTGATTGCTGCGTATCTGGCTTCCTACAACCCTGCACGCACAGATAAACGCTTCTTTGTAAAGGTAGAACAACAAATATCATATGGTTATTAGGGCTGGGGATCGATTCAAATGTCAAGAATCGATTTGATTCGGATTCTTAAGATTCAGAATCGATTATCAAGATTTGATTAGATCCGATTCGATTTCCGATATTGATTTGGGTTAGTGTTATTAAAACTGTTTTTTGAGCTGTTGCATGATTTATATGACTGTAGTTATGCAACATATTACTACTAGTATTATATTGAGATTAAACAGCAAGTATCGGCAGCTAATGATGCTGTAAGGACCAATCAGCTCCCAGAATGCTGATAGAACTGCTTTCAGAAACATGTGGGTCAGAATTACCAAACAGATCCAGGGAGGAAACAGAGACGGATGAAATCGGTTTTATTTTTTCCCACATTCCGTTTTTATTTGTTCCATTTTCGGTCTATTTTGGTTTTTAATTTTTGAGCATTTGGTTTTTATAATTTTTTGCAAATGTAACCCAAGAAAGTATATAAAGTAATGAAATATAGACAATTTATGCAATTATAACCTAACACTTTAATGTTTTCATACCTTTAAACATATTTAAAGGCAAAAACATGGCACCAGTTATTCGTGTCCAACAAAACATTCCTTTTTTGGGGATAAACAAAAAAATAACCAAAAGTTGTAATGTAATGATGAAAAAAACAAAAACATAAATAAATAAAAAAATTGATCTTTAGACATATTAATCGATTTTTAGGAATTAATATGAGAATCGATTTAGAATTGGGAAATCGATTTTTTCAACACAGGCCTAATTGTTATATCTTTGTAGGGTTGGTATTATTTTTGTTTCTCATTTCAGTGAAAGACGATGACCTGGATACATTTGTTAAATCTTGATTTTCCTCATTGTGCCCAACAGCACCACGGTAAAATTAAGAAAACAAACTTCTTGAAGAAAAATGAAAAGGTGACTTCCCTTTCTCAACCTTGCTTAAAATCTTTGTTTTTTACTCACAACTTTCAGATTTAATCAAACAAATGTATCCTGTAATCCGTCTTTTTTTTCCATTTAGACAAGTAACCACCTGCTGGGACCAAAGCCGTTCCCTCTGGACCGCCTGCTGGCCGTCTTCTACAGCGTGGTGGACAGCAGAGTCGCTCCCACCGCCAGCATCTTCTCCCAGGTCAGGCTCCACGCCACAGACACGTTTAACCATTTCTAGTTTTTTTTTTTTTAAACTTTATTTAAAAGAATTATCACAGAATAGTATACAGGAACAGTATACAAATAGAATACAGAACATGTGCCAGGGGTGATGTTCGTTATTCAAGAAGATTATACATATTACACAAGTCTACGGTTTTAATAGCCTTTTCATTTGTTGATTTAGTGATTAGTTTTAAGTAAAGTTCCATTTCTTTCTGGTAAACATAAAAGCAAGGGGTTTTCTTTGAAAATGTACTCTTATGAATATGAAATTTGGCAAGAAATTAACCGTTTCTAGTTATGCTTCATTTTCCTGAGCGGACAGTGCAGTTGAAGTTCCTCCAGTGCGACTCGCACCCTCTTGACAAGATAAACGTGAAAATAGCTTCTGCTGGCAAAAATGTGCAGATGATGGTCGAATGTCCAAATATTCTCTCTGTCAGGCTGTTTCTGTAAATGATTATTATTATTTATCAAGTTCATTGGATTTAGCACTTCTTCCCCTAACTAGGTCTTTATCTAATGGTTTTCATAACCCTTCATATAACCCTTGATATGGTTGATGAGTCCAACTGAGAAAAGTAAAAATAAACGTGTACTTAAACTATCCAAGATAGACGGACGGAGGATGGATTCTTCATTAATCCCGTTTTGTCAGCAGAAGCACAACACACGAGTAACTATTAGGTAAATGCTGAAAATGGTGAAAGTTATGCACAATGGCAAATTAAAGTAGGATACATAAATGGTTGAAAAAGAGAAGAGTACGTTGGAAAAGCTGGGGGAGTAAAAAAATACCAGGTCTTGTTTTTTTTTATTTAAATTTTGTGTGAAGAATATATGCCCAAGTTTCAGCACCCTGAATAATCCTTACTTAAGTATGTAGAACAACTTTATTAATAATAAATAACCCGTGCATTGGTAAGTTATTAATGTGTTTAACAACCAAACTGAAACGTGTTGGATATTAAAGATGTTGTAAATATTACAAGTGCTGCTCGGGGCTTTTTCTGCTGCATGCACCTTGGAAGTGGGTCAGGCCAGAAAACCTTTCCTCTGCTGTTAGTCGGTATTTATTGTTACGTCCTTCAACGAATTACCAAAACGTTTGTGGTGGTGGGAGATTTTTATGTTTTTTGCAAATACGCAGATTCTTCTATAAATTCATTCTGGCTCTTGACGTGGCTCATTGTGGATTTTGAGACACTCAACTTTTTGGAGACGCCATCATCTTTTCATTCTCAGCTTCTTCTTTTTTTTTTTTTTTTTAATTGCTTTCAGGATTTTCCCACTTCGTGTAAAATGTTAGCAACGCAGAGCATCACTGAACCAACCCCCCCCTCAGCTTCACCAGCTGTTATAATCTGTTTTTAAAATTCACCAGGCTTGTGTAGATGTTTGCATGCAGAGGTCTCATGTTGCCCGTGACTGATTTCTTCTCTTACTGCAAGTTCTACTCTTGCCTAAAGCCTCTGGATGTCACAGAAAATCTAAAATTATTTCACACTTTTACCCCCTAAGTGCTACTTATGCAAATAAAAGAGGTCATTCGGTAAGACGGTCAGCAGATTTCACCTGATAGGTTTCCATATTTCTTGGTGTAAAAGGTTTATAATTTCATGTCTATCTAATGTGATAAACAGTGTCCCGGTTGAAAGTTTTATGCCCATCTGGTCTGGAGTTTTGGGATCTGAGGCCAAACGCAGATCTATTTAGGGCTCTGAGCATGAAATGGTTTTAGGAAACTAGACTCGACCCATATCTCGGCCACTGGCTTTCATGGTTTGGGGTCTCCGCATCAAAGCTGTAGAGTCATTTCCTCTGTCGTCTTTTAGATCTCCTCCCTGGTGACCCTGCAGCTGCTGGCTCAGGTCAGTCACAACGACCAGCTCGATGCCCCCAAGTACAAATGTGCCGTTTCTCTGGATTTCATTTGTGCAATATCCAGGTGAGTGTGTGTGTGTGTGTGTGTGTGTACTTTTATATTTATCACACATGACTGACCGTGACTGAATTATTCAAGGGAACTGACCTTTTACAGTATTTCACAGAGAACATGCTCGGTGTGCTTTATTTTTACAGAACGGTGAACTTTGATATCATGAAGTATCTGTACGACTTCCTGTGAGAGATGACTGCGAGAGATGACATGCAGTGACAGTAAGATAAAGATGGATCTCTGTCTGCAAGAATGTACTAAAGGACAAGCATTTGACTGAAAAAGGAGTCAAAATTACTGCTTTGATCAAAGAAATTAATCGGTTTATGTTGCTGCCCCCTTGTGTCTGATCAATGAACTTGTTGCTGCGCTTGTTAAGTTTTAATCATGTTAAATATTAGCACTTGTACAAAATAAATACTATGTTGGCAAAATTTACTTTGTCTTGCTTCAGTTTTGCTAAAAGTTTATTATATTTAGTATATTATATTTATTAAAAATTTATCATATCAAGTAACAAAAGAGGATGGATGGCAAAGCAGCAGAGGGCCACATGCAAAACGGAAATTATGTAAATGAAGATGAGTCGGTAGTAGCCTGGTTGCATTTCTTTGTGACGGAGTGATCCTGGCACGGTGCGGGTGAATCACTGTCCTTGCTCAGAGGCAGGATTTTGTTTCCCTGTCAGGTATTTACCGCATCCTTACCACATACGTAAATTAACTAGATTGTTTCTATTCAGATGGTTTCTGAAGATAACTTTATCCCTTATCTTATAACCTAAATGTTTATTTTTTCTGTATTTTTCTCACTGGCTGTTCTATTTTTCTCGCTGGCATCAAAGATATAAATAATGAAACACACACAGGAGGATGTTGGATCCAGTAAATATAAATGATGCAGTCCATTCTTCAGTGTTTTAAACATCGTTTTTATTGTTTATTTTCAAATCAAACACATTCTGCACTCTTCCAACAGAAGGCACCAGAGGAGCACAGCGAAAAAACAAAACAAAAGTGGACTAGAACTAAAACTGCATTCATGCCGATTCAGGAGCAAATCATTTGGCTGAAAAAGCTGCGTGCACAAAAAAATGCTGCAAAACAACAAGCCTGTATTTTGCGTTATGCTTCTTCTGAAATCATTTCAAGATATAAAAGAAGAGTTGAAACATTTTTTGAAACAATCGTCTTTTTTTTTTTTTTCTCCTCCACTAAATATCTCCAGAGGCTTTCACCTTTTCCTGTTTTACAGCCTGATTTAATCAGATTAGCATGGATATTAAACACAGTGCAGTCACGGCTCACCTCACAGGCAAGAGGGAAAAGAAAACAAAAGTAGTTTGAGTAATTTAATGGCGAGAGACGCCGACCCAGAAAATCAAACGGGTCCGAAAGAGCAGTTGAGTTCCTGTAATCGGCGCTCTGCTCCACCGTCTCCCCGCCGTGTCCCTCGGGGCGTCTGAAGGATCATCCCTCACACCGGCGGGGCCTTGGCAGAGCTCATCATCTCTCAACAAGGACGATGACCGGCCCGCAAGGGTCGCCTGAGTCATCCCATTTAAAGTGCGTACGTGTCACTCCTTTAGAGATTAAACATAGGACAAGTCGGTATTTGCAGCACCCTGGCATCACGTTGAAGTGGATTCAATCTTAATGGAAATCTCACTTCCTAAAAGACCTTTCAACCAGAGGATGCGTACTGAAACACTGAATGAGCTGGATGGAAAGACGGATCCTTAAACGCTGTGCCGTCTGTTGTGGATCATGGCCACGATGTGGCGAAGGTCCAGACTTTTCATCATCACCTCCATGAAGTCGTCATCGCTGCGAGCGCCGGCCACAAACTCCTCCAGGGAGAGCTCGCCTGTTCAGAGAGGAGACGAAGATGGAACAAGCATGAGTGAAAAACTATTATGAATGGATAATAGTGAATATTTCATAAAAAGAGGTGCAGATGGTTCGTGTCTACAAGACTGAGAGATTGGATTATCAGTCATTTGTTGAAAAAAGTTGGATAAATTGCAGACCAGACAATATTGCAGTAATTCATATATGGAAATAGGAAACTATACAGGACTGTCTCAGAAAATTAGAATATTGTTATTTTCTGTAATGCAATTACAAAAACAAAAACGTCATTCATTCTGGATTCATTACAAATCAACTGAAATATTGCAAGCCTTTTATTATTTTAATATTGCTGATCATGGCTTACAGCTTAAGAAAACTCAAATATCCTATCTCAAAAAATTTGAATATTCTGGGAATCTTAATCTTAAACTGTAAACCATAATCAGTAATATTAAAATAATAAAAGGCTTGCAATATTTCAGTTGATTTGTAATGAATCCAGAATGTATGACATTTTAGTTTTTTTAATTGCATTACAGAAAATAAAGAACTTTATCACAATATTCTTATTTTCTGAGACAGTCCTGTAATACAGAGTCAAGTGAGCAGAGGGATGGATCAAGGGACAAACCTTTTTCAGTATGCCAAGCATTTTCATTGATCTTTTGCAAACTTGATTAATATGATTATTCCAATTTAGACCTTCATCCAAAACAACACCCAGAAATGTTTTCTAAATATTATAGCTTCTTCTTTTGCATAAGGTTTATTTTTGTTGCAGAAGATCATAAAGTTAGATTTCTTTAGATTTAGAGTTAGATTATTGATCTGGAACCAATTAGAAACGGTTGATAATTCATGATTTACACATGTGTTGAGAGATTCAAAGTCATTATGGACAGCTAGAAGACTGGTGTCATCAGCAAATAACCAAAACTCACCATCTCCATTGACATCAATCCTGTCGAAGACGCCATTTGTGAATTCCTCCGCCGTCGTTTCCTGGTTTTCACTGCCGTTGATGGCTCGGATAGCCTGGGGGAGGAGAGTGAGATCAGAATCCTGCTCTGGAAAACGCCGTGTTAGTGGCTGTGTTGAGGGCCGTTACCTTGATGATGTTCAGGAGTTCGTGGCGGTCTATGCAGCCGTTTCCATCCACATCATAGAGTTTGAAATACCAGCGCAGCTTGTGCTCCATCTTCCCCCGCATGACCAGACTCAGAGCGGCCACGTACTCCATGAAGTCTATGTACCCGTCCTGCAGAAACCACATCAAGATCCACATCAAAACTGTTCAAATTTGTCAGCTGCCTGCATATTATTTAACTATTTTCAGCCTTTACAAAGTTACGACAAGTATACAAATACTTTCACAGCGGTTCACTGATCCAGGACAAAGGATTATCTCCAGCAACTGTCTGTGTCTCAACAATCTCAGCATCAAAGCATCGTCTCACAGATAATCTCACTGTTCAAATAAAGCGTCGAGATTACCGTGACCTTTTTTTTTTGGAGAGGGAGACTAAATATAACTTCTGTGAAGGAAATCCTACAATCTTTCCATTTCAGTAAAACGCATCAGAGGGTCAAAGTGGGAAAAGTGAGGTTGTTGAACAGCAAAGTTTGAGGACACAAATTTTATTTGAGCAAGTTTTCTTGCTACTCTTGTGCAGCATTGAATATTTGAAAGCCGCGGATCAGACACTTAAACAGCCATTAACGGATTAATGGAGCGTCAATAGAGATTATTTCACACAACCTGGATTATCAATCATTTTCTAGGAAAAACATCCCAGATCTGACTGATCGGGGAACCCTCAGTCCTTCAAATATTACAGTAGCTTCAGCTTTAAACTTAACTGACACCTTCTTGTGTTTTGACGGATTATATTACTGCTATTACGGCGTCCTAAATGATTTATTCAACATAAACTGTGTAAATAATCCTTATTTGTTGCCCACGGTAACGCTAATCTTCATCTTTCAGATTCAAAGATAAATCACTCAGAAATTCTAATATAACAAATTTGGAAAAAGGTCAAATGCCAATAACATGGCAATAAAAAGATGATTTAGAAACAGCCTTTTAAAACCAATTTTTAATAAGGTAATGGACGGAAATGCAAAAGGTCTGTAAGAATTTTTATAGTTTTTCTGTTTCAAATATTTGCAGCTTCAGTATATTTTAACAGTATATTGTAACTCAAAGACTTTTATATCTTTTATTAAGCATTTTATCAAAAGTTCAAATTTTATTTATTTTTTTAATTTTTTAATTTTATATACACATTCTATTTATTTTTAAACGCTTGTAAAAACAAAAAAACTTGTCAATAATAATAATAATTAAAAACAAATGTTTTAATGAATTTGCCATACTTTTGTTCAATTAAATTCAAAATACTTAATCCCTGGAGGGAAATTAATTAATTAATAAAGAAATAAGAGAAAAGTACGAGGTAAGTCTCTGAAATGTTTGTGATACTTTAGTTTTTGAGACAACTTGAAGAGTTTTCTGTCAAAACGCAGCAACAAGTGAGAATTGATTTTAAATGCAATGTTTTATTATAAATCTTTTATTACGCCCTAAACGAGCACTGAGAGCTGGATTGTTATTTGTGTTTATCCTTATTGAGCAGAATATATAATGTCCATCATACAGATGTTTTTCCGGTGCCTTTGGTTCTCCAGAGTTGAATCATCTGTCTGATCTTACCTTGTTCATGTCAAAGGTTCGAAACATCTGCTCGATGTAAGCGTTGGCCTCCGGGTCCAGACTCCTCAGCCCAAAGAACTGCTTGAACTCGTGCAGGGTGAGCTGCCCGGAGGGACACTCCGTCATGAACTTCTTGTACCAGAGGTGCATCTCCACGGCCTGCAGGTCGTCCACGGTGCTTCCTGTCGAGTTTCCCATGTCTTTGCCGGGTGCAGCCTTCTACGCAAACTTCCCAATTGGTCTACTGTGAAGCGGAGTTTCTCCCTGTTCACAGTCACGCAATGCTGGGATCGTTAGGGTGAGAGTGGCAGCTCTCCTGGGCCTTTATAGTGTGCTGTTTCACCGCCCCCCCCCTCCACGTTCTCCTTGGGTCTTATCACAGGCTGTAATCCAGACATGTACATTGCAGATGATCAGCTTAATCGCCCCGTTAAAAGGGCAGGTAAACATTAAAGCATTTACCCTGAGATGTGCTGACAAGCACAATGCAGCGTTCATCCTCACGTGCAGACAGGACACCAGACATGGAAAATACCTGATCACGATGCCTCATGTTCTACACAAGAGTTTGAGTGATGGAGTTTAAATAAAGGCCAAAACACACCACTTTCATTCTGCTCCAATGCACACGCTCCTCTTATACCTCCATGAAAACCGAAGCTGCACACTTATGTCATTACATCACCCCCCAAAAAAGGCATTAAACTAAATCAACACAGTACATCTCTTAGAAAATACTCCCTAAAAACATTGAAGCATGTCATGTGCAAACTAAAGTAGTTTGGCAAAGTGAAAACGCACGTCTCTGCATCTAGTTGTTAAATTTAGACTGGTTTGATAGTGACTGTGCACTCTCATTTATCTTGCATTCCTGCTTAATAACATATTACCAACTTATTTATTTATTTTTGTATAATGTAGTTTTATAGTTTGTTCAATTAATGTGTTTTGGTTTAATTTACCCCCCTCCTCACATATATATTAATGGTTAAAACCAAGTTTGGTTTAAAAAAAAACCTAAAGCATATATTTATTTTATTTTGTTTAAAGGTTTAGTTATCAGGGACAATGCACATTAATAATACATTTAAACACATGTAAAATATGCCAGAATTAGCCAAAAAGGCTATTTTGCATCTGCTATCCCTGGACTAGTGTAAAATAGTCAACCTAAAAGAAATATTATTAAGATATAATCAATAAAACATTTCCGAATAAGAAGGCTACATCAGAATAAAGATTAAAAGGTAAGAGACTAAGCTAAAATACATACACACACAGGTTAACATAAGCTCAACAACAGACAATTGCTACAAACGAAAACAGAAACAACATGAAGCAGCAACAGTAACATCAGCATTAATAACACAAGACACAAGACACAGTAACACACTAACAGGCCAAAAACAAACAAGACAAAAGCACTAAACACAGAATAAAAAGCCATGCACAAAAAGCAACATTATAACTAGACAAACTAATAGGCAACATGACAGGTGACATCAGACAAACACCGACAGGCGGGGCAGCAAGCCAGGAAAATTACGCACTAAAATTCAATGTTGACAGCCTTGACCACTAATTAACCATTTTTTTAGATACAATTTAAAAGAAGCATAAGCATTTTAATTTTCAAACAAAGGTTTTTAATTTAATTTCTGAAGTTAAAGTGAAACTTATGTTTTCCATCTTTGTTGAAAACTACTGTCGGTTCAAAACTGTTCACCAGCTGGAGGATGATTACTGTCGTCTTGAGAAATTAATTGATCTGGTAAAGCTTTTTCATATTACTCATACTAAGTCAGTTTAAGAAAAAAAAGGTATTTAAACTTTATTATTTGACGGACAATGAACTAAATCTGCTATTTATTCAAATATACCACAAGCTCAGGAACATTGAGCTTCTCTTTCAAATAACTGAAAGTAAAAAAAGAAAATGAAGATCAGTTTGATTGTTTGCAGCTTGTGTTTAATTCTGTTGGTAAACAGGATTAATAAAGATTAGTAAGGAAGTTCATTGGGATACCACAGAGTACTTCAGAATTGGTGCCAGAACGGCCAAAACACCTCAAGAAGCCACTTTATCTCAGAAAATAACATGAACTATATTTTTAAATGCCTTTGAGTAACTGTATCAAAATAAATGTCATACATGAAAAAAACAAAGATGTATACTCCATTCAGCAGTTATATTGATCAGTGTAACATGCTCTTACTACTTGCAAATGTCATTAAAAAAAACACAGAACCGATGCCCTGCATCATAAATGATTAATATAAACATATTAATACAGAAATTAAAACTTTCAAATATTTTTTTTTTAAAAGCAACATCACCATTCTTGTAGTGGTTCAACCTGTATATCAGTTTCCTTCTGGGATACATTCAGAAGTTTTGTTTGTTTCTGGCCATAAACTGGCATCTTTGTTTCAGACAAAACCAAGAAAACAAGGACTATATACCTTCTAGTGAAACTCCTCTGCTGTAGTGCATTAATGCAGTTTGCTTTACCCTGTTACACATTTCAACTAACAGTCATAACAGTAGCTATGATCAAGAATTGGCAACAACACAGTTTGAAGAAGCTTTGATAAACATGGATACACATAAAAAAAAACATACATGTAGAAATGTAATAGAATTGTTAACGAATAGCTACATTTTAAGAGCTAAAAAAAGTTTTTTGATGTTTTTTTCTTTTTAAATCACTTCAGTAAGGCCTTGTTTTCTTAACCCAGTTCCCTTCTTTCTTAGTAGCATCTTGCCAAGACGTGATGTCATTTTGAGTCCATGCTGGAGCTGGGGCAGATCTCCTTGGTGCCTTTGGTCATGCACTGCCATCATTGAGACACCCTCTTTTTTTTACGATTCCAGATGTAAAAGAGTCAAACTGTGTTTGTTTATGGGTCAATGGCTCATTAAAAAGGTGTATTTATGCAGATACTCTTTTCGCATGACAGTTTGAAGAGGCTTTGATAAACATGGATACAGGTAAAAACAACCATACATGTAGAAATGTAATAGGATGTTAACAAATAGCTACACTTTAAGAGCTAAAGAAAAGTTTTTTGATGTTTTCTTTTTTAAATCACTTCAGTAAGGCGTTATTTTCTTAACCCAGTTCCCTTTTTTCTTAGTAGCATCTTGCCAATACACCAAGACGTGATGTCATTTTGGGTCCGTGTTGGAGCTGGGGCAGATCTCGTTGGTGCCGGCAGCAACAGTCCTCCTCTTGCCCCGGTGCAGATGCCTGTAGACGAAGCCAAACGCAGATGCCGTGTAGCGTGCAAAGAGACCGGTCCATCTCACAGCATCCACTATCCACTGCACAAAGCGCCCTACGAACACCACAAACACCGTGGTGTAGTGGGCCAGCAGGAGCAGACTCCTCCCCAGCTGCTTACCGTGGTTGATGATCAGCTGGACTCTTTGGTCATGCACTGCCATCATTGAATTCCAGATGTGGATGTAGATGGATGCCTTGAAAAAGGTCTATGACCGAAACGTTGAGAAAAAGGTGTGCGAGAGTTTCCTTTTTATATTTGGCTGCACGATTCCAGATGTGGATGTAGATGGATGCCTTGAAAAAGGTCTATGACCGAAACGTTGGCCTAATAAACGATTGTACGGTGAGAAGAAGGTGTGCGGGAGTTTCCTTTTTATATTTGGCTGCAGGATTCCAGATGTGGATGTAGATGGATGCCTTGAAAAAAAGTCTATGAACGAAACGTTGAGAAGAAGGTGTGCGGGAGTTTCCTTTTTATATTTGGCTGCACGATTCCAGATGTGGATGTAGATGGATGCCTTGAAAAGGGTCTATGAACGAAACGTTGAGAAGAAGATGTGCGTGAGTTTCCTTTTTATATTTGGCTGCACGATTCCAGATGTGGATGTAGATGGATGCCTTGAAAAATAAAAATAAACGATTGTACGGTGAGAAAAAGGTGTGCGGGAGTTTTCTTTTTATATTTGGCTGCACGATTCCAGATGTAAAAGAGTCAAAACTGCTTACTGTGGTTGATGATCAGCTGGACTCTTTGGTCATGCACTGCCATCCTTGAATTCCAGATGTGGATGTAGATGGATGCCTTGAAAAAGGTCTATGAACGAAACGTTGAGAAAAAGGTGTGCGGGAGTTTCCTTTTTATATTTGGCTGCACGATTCCAGATGTGGATGTGGATGTAGATGGATGCCTTGAAAAAGGTCTATGACCGAAACCTTGGCCTAATAATTGAATGCACGGTGAGAAAAAGGTGTGCAGGAGTTTTCTTTTTATATTTGGCTGCACGATTCCAGATGTAAAAGAGTCAAACGGTGTTGGTTTCTGGGTCAATGGCTCATGAAAAAAGTGTCTTTATGCAGATACTCCCTTAAACAGAGGATGCTCCTTTAAATTGGCAGACGGTCCCTTTAAGACGCTCCCGGCCAGCCAATCAGAGCGCAGGAAGTTTTGTTTCCGGGAATGTTTGGTGATGTGGCTAAGCTCTGAAATCTACCCCAGGAAACGGAGAAAAACCCCATCTGTTTACCTGAGCAGGCCTCGCACAGGTGAGTCAAAAGTCCTTTCTGATTCCAAATACGCCACAGATTGTGGTGCATGAAGAAGGGTTTTAGGATGCCGTCCTGGTTTTAGCCCCCGGGGCTAAATTCATCCTAATCGGGGGGTTTTCCTGCAGCATCAGCCACGCCGTCCCCTCCGCTTCAGCCGCGCTGCTGGGGGGAATCAGCCTCCCAGGGCTGGCCCGGAACTTTGTAGTCCATGTCTGTTTTTTTGCATTAGCCTACTATAATCTTTTAGTGTTCACTAAAAGAGTGACGCAGCCGCAGTGGAGGGCTCGGCGGGTTCGGCAGAGCTCGGTCCCGTCCGGCTCCGCCCGGAGGACTGTGACGTCAGCAGGTTGTTCAGTAATGAAACTTCCAGGAACATGAACAAAAAAACTTCTAGATAAATGAAGATTTCAACCAAAATCTATTTTTAGATTTTGAATCTTAGTGTTTGAATCTATTTTTAGATTTTTCTTGAAATGAATGAATGAATTAAGTTTATTCAGTCATGACAACACAAAAACAACACCAAAAAACATTGTGCACAGCATTGACATTTCACACAAAACCAATAATCATGTGTTGAACAATGACTGAAAAGGCATAGGCAGAAGCAAACTGCTTATAAAAGCCTATCCTATATTACCAACTTTCTTTTTTTGGCTACCAACCTCCAGAAAAACAAAGAAACCACAAAAGGAAAAGAAACAACCCCAAGACAGTATATAAAGTAATGAAATATAGACAATTTATGCAATTATAACTGAAAACTTTAATGTTTTCATACTGTTACACATATTTAAAGGCAAAAACATGGCACGAGTTATTCTCGTGTCCAACAAAACCTTCCTTTTTTGGGCATAAACAAAAAAAATACCAAAAGTTGTAATGTAATGATGAAAAAAATGTTTTTAAAAAATCGATCTTTAGACATATGAATCGATTTTTAGGAATTAATATGAGAATCAATTTAGAATCGGAAAATCGATTCATTTTTTTTCAACACAGGCCTAGTCATGGCTATTGAAAGGTGCATTGTTACAGCATATGATTGTTGTAGATGCTCTGTGTCTGGAGGTTTTGCCGTACAGTGCTCTGTAGCGCCGTCCAGATGTGTGGATATATATATATATATATATATATATATATATATATATATATATATATATATATAACTATATATATATATATAGTTATATAGTTTTTTGTTTATATTCTTGAACGTTTCATTACTCTACAAATCTACATACATCACAAATCTGAATCACAAATGCATTAAATGTGTTATTACATGAGCATATAAGATGCTGATTAACTGAAAAAAGAAGAAAAAACCTACATCTCCAAAGTTTTTGTCTATTTAAATATAATCCAAAGATATCCTTGACATTAATAAAAAATATTGGTACATTTACAGGTTGTGTGTATACGTCAAAAAAGGTCACTTAAAAAGTGTCTGTACCAAAAATGTTATTACAGATGACTAAGCAAATAAACAAAGTCACCACCTCGATTTAACTAAACAAATAGGAAAGACTGCAATAGGAAAAGTATCACGAAGATGAATATGTTTCTTTTTTACAAGTTATTTAAAAAGGACATATTGTGAAGAAATAAAAACAAGGACAAGAAAAAACTTTGTATATGTGCTATAACATTGTGTTTGAATTACAACATTTCTCATTCAACATTCTAGGAACCATAAAGACTGGACTCTGGAGAAAATGTAAAATTGTTATGTGGGCTGAGGAGTCCAGTTTTGTTTCCACATTGATTAAGAATAGGTAGCAGATCAAGCAATGCACCTTTCATGCCCAGGGTGTTCTGTTCACGTCTGTGTGATGACACTGGGTTGCTTTAGTTGGTTAACATTAACCACCTGAGATCTGATCGGCACCCCTGAAATCAACCTGTTGGTCACTCATCTGTCTGAGATCAGCGATTAGACATTAGGTAGATTCAGTCCCAAGTCCATATGATGCCAGTCATTTTGTCAAATAGGAATGTCAATAAAGTTCACAGAAGAAGAAGCAGGTTTTAATGGCACTGTGACAAAAGTAATGGAGACATGACTAACATTACACGAAAAATCGATTCATGGCAGATGATGTTTAATGCTGATTTTGGGCAACTTGGTTGTCATTAATGTGTTGAACATTTACTCACTGCTGTCACAATATTGAGGGAATGACTGAGGAAGAGACCAAACAAAAGTAAACCTTGACCAACTTAACTTTAACCGCTTATCTGGGCGTTTGAATCGCTTAAAATTGTAGAAGGTTCTGTTTTAACCAACTTAAAAAAATATCCTGGTATTCTCTGTATAAACAGGTTGTACAATTGTTGTAGAATTTGGGGTGTAACTTGTTTTTGTTGATACAGAAATTACAATAAGCAAAAAAACAAATTCTCAAAGCAGTTGTTTGGTTTTTGTAGCTGCTGCAGAGCATTTATCAGTGTTTACACTGAGAGTTTCAAACATTTCTGTTCTGTTTCGATTAAAAAAAATAAAAAAATTAGATTAAAAAGGTTTTGTTAACCTTGAAAATCGTAAGCGTTTTTCATCCTCCATGGATGAACTGCAGCAGGAAAACAGTCTCTTTGTGGAGATTTTGTTGTATCTGCTCCTGTTTCCAAGCCAAGAAATTAACTTCAGTCTCCAATCAATAAAAGCTGCACAGTTCCTCTTTTATATATTATATTTGTAATATATAAAAGAGGAACCGTCTTCTTTCTGTCCACGTGTGCTTTAATAAATAAATAAAATAAAATATATTTAAATAAAATGTATTTGCTTTGTGTTAAGCTTGTTTTGAAAGTTCCACAGAACATGTGCTACTTTGAATTAATAACCAAACATGCAAAACTTGGTGGTTTAACATGTTAAAACACAGGTACAGCAGACATTTATAATGCCAGTCCACAAAAAAGCCTCACGTTTTCTTGTATGTCCCCTCACAGTGTCGTCTATATGTTCAGCCGTCTGGCCACAGTCCTCCAGGAGATCTCTGGAGAGGAGGGCCCAGATGGAGACCAACAGGTGAGGAAATAATCCACTCTAATAAATAACATGGACCTTTTATCAAATGAGATCCCTGCATCTTCATACCAAAAATGATATAAAAAACACAAGAAATGGCACGGTGACATGTCTTATCTGAACAGATGAGCCACTCAAAGCAAAACAAAAGCAGCAGAAGCTGACTGCTATGCTGACTTTTACTCATTTGTAGGCATTATCATTGCACAAATTTAGTTCCTGACAGTATTCTCAGTCTTTTTATAATCTCCTCCATGCCTAAGGACATACTGTATGCCTTCACTGTATTTATTTATTTACTTATTATTTCTAAATATGTACCATATTTTCTGGACTATAAGCCGCACCTGCGTATAAGCCGCATCCGCTCTATTTAAAAAAAAAAAAAGATATGCAAGCCGCAGATATTTATGTTGTTAGATTAGATATTTACTACATGTACAGAAGGATTTTGAACTGTAAATGATGTACATGTTTGTACCTAAATTAGGGCTGGGCGATTTTGGACAAAAATAAAATCCCGATTTTTTTTTTTCTCTGAAAACCCGATTTTCGATTTTGATTTCGATTTTTTTGGTAAAACTACAAAAGACAATGGAATAAATTGTTTATTCTAAAACAAATATTTTATCTTTATTTTTAAAGAAAAATAGCAAACAAATTTCCGTATTGGGAATGGAGTTCAATTGAAAGATACTGTAAATCCTCCTTGAGTTTAGTAAAGTGACAACATTTACAATTTTCTTGACCAAACAAAGATGACTAGACGAGCTCTGTCTGTAATGCAGCCAGCTGCAAAAAAGGAAAATCGATTTCCTTTTTTTTTAACATCGTCTTGATTAATAAATCCGATTTAGATTTAAAATCGATTAATCGCACAGGCCTAACCTAAATAGATCCTTTCCTAACAGTGATTAAAGCGGGACAGAACCAAGAGAAAATAACCGGTATTTATTTATCTGTTTGAAATCTACCTACTTCTATCTGCTAAAGAAGAAGTAGCATATTCTTCTTTGTATTTATTTTGTCTTAGTTTTGATTCTAATTCCGGTTAGAGCACCCCGAGAGGTGGAAGAAAAATCCACAGAATAGCCGCACCTTTGTATAAGCCGCATGGATCAAAACCTATGAAAAAAGTAGCGACTTATAGTCCAGAAAATACGGTAATTGTACAAGTGTTTGTTGCGCAGGGTGTGCTGGTGCCACAGGCCCCTGCTGGGGAGGCTCAGCCTCCCGTGGACTCTGACGTTCCGGAGGATGCCATGGAGAGGCTGGCCCACCTGGAGCAGCTGGTGGTCCAGCTGAAGGAGCTCGTCCGGGACAAGGACACGCAGCTCAAGCAGAAGGACGGCGAGCTGACCGGCAAAGATGCACAACTACGGGTAAATAACCTTACCTGTTGATGTCAACAATCCATTTCTTTCCTAACATCCGTGCACATACGATCCTGAGGGTTTTTTTTTTTACTTTCCACAGAGTGAGAGGGAAGAAGCGGATGCCCGCTTCACCAAACTCAAACTCCAGGCCAAAGCCAAGATGGCCTCACTCAACAAGCAGATAACTGAACTGAAAGGACAAGGAGAACCCACAGTGGGTTTCATTTTTTTTGCTCTTACTGTAATCTACTTTAAAGGGGACCTATTATGGCATCTAATCCCTATTTTAAACAGGCCTTGAATGTCTTAAAAACAAGCTTTTGATTGTTTTTGCTAAATAAATTAGAAATTCAGCCTCTAAACCAGGGGTGCCAAATGTGCGGCCCGAGAGAGATTTTCATGCGGCCCGCGAGAAGTTTCCAACGCAAAAAAACGAAATGTTAATTTACTAAAAAGGAAGGCATAAATAATTGCCATGAATCGCAGCATATCCGATTATATATTTCTTCTACAAATCCATCGTTATTCCACAAAGAGAGCAGTTTTCGACATTTTTTTAGTTTTCTAGAATGCATTTGCCGATTTTATCTCTTTGTAGACGGTCGTTTATTTTTATTAACTGACTACTATTATATATTTTCGCAGGAAAAATATCACTGCTAAAAAAGATGATGGAAGATATTACACTGGCGTAAATATCCGCGCCAATTTTTAAAAATAAATACACTTAATTGTACTGGAAAAATCTCTAAATCACAAAGAAACACTCTCGGATGTAATAAGAAAGATTTTGCTTTTAATTAAATTTCCTATAAAAAAGCGAAATATAAAAAAAACATACTTGTTTCTGTTTATCTTTGTAAAATGATATTAAAAGTAACTTACATAATTTGAAAAAAAACGAGAAATTTCAAGAAAAGATGCTGAAGAAATATATTTTGCATAATTAGAGTGTAAACAAAGTGCATACTTCCTTTAAAATTAACTAAACTGATATTGGATTAGATAACAATAGTAAAAAAAAAAAGAATTAGAAAAAAACATTTTCGCACCATTTTTGTTATTTTGAGCGTGCGGCCCGCGAGAAAAAAATTGGTCAAATCCAGCCCGCCAAGCAAAATGAGTTTGACACCCCTGCTCTAAACCATGTCTTTATCATCCCAATCTCTAACCTCCTTTTTTATGCGGGATTCTGAGTGGGCGGAGCTATGATAATGAGGCTCTGTGCTGATTGGCTGCCTGAATGACGTGATAAACTGCTACGAAAAAATGGCGGAAGCTCCGGCCGGCGGAGTTAGTTGTGGGCGTGTTTTCACGCATTGGAGGCCAACCTATGTACGGTAAATCGCATTTTGGTTACGTAACGACACGAGCAGAATCTGAACGGCTCGTAGATCCACATCACGCTGGACGGCTCATCTGGGCGGCTGTACAGACACTGCAGAATCTGGTTGCTTTCCTCCTTCTCTGAGTTGGCAGGCTGAGGGGAGACCACTTTATATATGTTAAAGCAAGAAAAAAACGTGTTTTTCATAATAGCTCCCCTTTAAATGTAGAGTTTGGTTTGATCATGTTTAATTGACTGTTAATGACGAGGCTCTGACGGTTCACTTTCCTCTGGTCTGAACTTCTGTTTCCGCGCGCCGCAGAGTCCTGACAGCTCCTTTACAGGAGCTGGTGCTGCAGTCGAGGAGGAGCTCCAGGACCTGAGGAGCAAGCTGGGCGAGGAAGAGGCTCGCAGCAGGGAGCTGCAGGACCGACTCCAGGCCACCGAACAGCTGCTTCAAGGGAAGGAGTCTGCCCAGGCCGAGCAGGTGAGGATGCTGCGTCTGGAATTACTCCGTCTTCCTCTGCTAACATGTAAGGACTTCAGCATTTGTCAGGAATTCTGAGTTTATTTATTTGTGTGTGTGTAGCTGCGGGTACTGCAGGCTGTCGTGTGTGAGAAGGACGTGCGTTTCCAGGAACAGATCCAGAAGCATGAGGAGGAGCTGCTGAGGGTCACGGCACAATCCCAGAATGATGGGGAGCTTCAGCAGGTATAAAATCCAGCATTTATCATTGATGATTAACTCGTATATTACTTTGCCTTTTTATAGTTGCCTATAACCCCTGGTCCTCATCATTATTGACTGATTTATTACCTCCATTAAGCCTTCTGTGTCTAAATGTCATTTGTTTCACATCCCAGGTGTTGTTTTTTGTTGCTGGTTATTGAAAAGGTCCCTTTAGCTTCCTCTGACATGATTCATTATCTCCTTTTTGAAATTACATTTCATAGCTGGTGCCAGACTGAATATGCTCGAGGTACACTCCAATCTGCTGTAATTTCTTGTTTTTTAATGATTTATTGAATTAAAACATCTGAAAACTTTGTGCTGCAGCTAAAAGTGCTCGACTTCCTTGTTTTAATAATGTTAAAAACTCATAAAATACCCTCTGAGCTCAGAATGGTACAATCATGATATTGGCTCCGTCCAAACACCAGCTGTATCCAAATTATCAATTGTCCAATTTACTAAAAGGCCAAATGGACATTTTTTAAAGGCTGGAACTTTTGAAATGGTTTACATTTTACTGGTGTTTCAGCTCAATTTGCTCTGCATCTCCACTTACATTTTCAGATCAATCAAAATGTCATACATCAGGTGAATTTAGCAGAGGTCAAAGCTGTATTTTGCTGTATAGTTTCTTTTCAAGCATTTGGTCGTTTTTCTCCCAGAAATCCTCCTTTGCTCCGTGTTGCCTTCGCCTGTCCACATTGATCACACCGATCCTGCGCAACAACGTCCTACTGTTTGCTTTAACTTAAAATGCCGGTGTTGTCAAACAAGAGGAGAGACATTAGCGTGGTAGAGAATACCACTGTGTCTCAGTGACGCACATCAGTCTGTCTTTGGACTCTTTAGTTCGTTGTTACTTTACAAACATGGAGCTGCTGTGCAAAGAAGGCACCTGCTTTAAATGCTATAAACTGTTGGACTGTTTTTAGGTCTTAACTACTTCTTTAGCACCTGTCCACTTTATTTCACATGGCCTGTAGTCATGATGGGCATCTTTTCTTCAGACCTTAATATGTACAAATACAAAAGGGATCACACATGAATAACGACTAACGGCTTTTATTTTGAAAATGACCTCGTCTTATGAGATTAGTAGAGGTTTAGTAAGATTTATTAAATGACAGATATCTGTAACTTTCTTCTCCCGTAGGCCCTGCAGGCGGCCACGCAGCATTGTGAGCAGCTTGACGCGGCGTTGAAGTCTCGCAGCCAAGAGCTGGAGTTGCTGCAGCAGGAAGTGAGCAGCGCTGACCAGCAGAAACAGGTACGGATCCTGTTGGACCGGATACCTGTGTTGGTTTGGGATTGTTCTATGTATTGCGAGACACACCCTTTTGTTTAGATGGTACGTCACACCTAGTGTGCTTTTGAATGAATACGTTGCACCCACAGACTTGGTATTTCTCTCTGTGTGCAGTGGCGTCAATTCAGTCAAAGCTAAGGTATGGCAAGGTTACGAGTCACAGAAGTCTGCTATGTAGCTTATCTGTGTTGTCAAGAATATTTTAACTTTTTGAAATGCAGTCTCGCTCAAATCCTGCTAACTATGAACACTACACTTTAACAACGTGTTGATCAATTCAGTCAATGCGCCTTTACGCATTACGCATCCGTTTTCGGCACCATGGACAGCAAGTGGCAGAGTTAGAGAGCAGAAATAACGCAATTTAACTCATTCTGTCACTTCATTCACCATGTCAGTGCAACAATATCACGTGGACATCCCAGTTTAACTCAAAACAGTTAAAGTCCAAATGCAAAAAGGAGAGGGAGGGCGCAGAAAAGAGAAAGAGAAAGTAAAAAAAGTTAAATATTTTCCTTAAACAGATTTATATGAGGGTAGAGTGATTTGATATCTTACCTTAAGATGAACTTGCATAATTAATCAGTGACTAACAGGCTTGTTAATAGCCTGACTCCCACTTTCGCTATTTGGTCCTTCTCACTCCGCTGCCGGGGCAACATTGGACCATCACTTGCCTTCTTTTTTTGTTATTTAGTAACGATGCAAAGCGCGCTAAAATAGAATAGAAGACTTTATTGATCTCCCAGAGGAGAAATTCAGTCGTGCAGCAGCCAAAACACACACACGCTTTATACAAAAAATGTAAAATAGAAATAACCAATAAATAGTTAAATAATAAGAAAGAACAATATAAAAAGTAGAAAAAGAGTATGTACAAGAGAGGGAAAAAAAATAGTAAACACCAAAAAAAACGGATAATATTTACAAAATATTTACAAATATTTTCAAAAATACGTGAGGTATTTAGTGGTTATTGCACTTACAAAGAGACAGGTTTATTGCACACGGGTGGCTACAGTGGCTTATTATACAGACTGACGGCTGTGGGGATGAAGGACCTGCGGTAGCGTTCCTTCTTGCAAAAAAAAAACGAGATTGATAGCGACCACTGTCGTCAGGGACGCTGGGACATCACATTTCAAGATATGAGGGGGGGATACAAGTGTTGGGAAAGATAACACCTAGTGAAATCGATCATGTTGTTCTGATTATTAAATAATAGAATAATCAATACAAATAGACACAGATTAATTCCATAAATGTATTTAAAAAACAACCATTTACATTTTCCTCTGAAGCCAAGGTGTGGCGGCTGCCATACCTTGCCATACCCAATTGACGCCCCTGTCTGTGTGTGTGCTCAGATCTTGACGGCTCAGTTCCGGCTGATGGACCAGGAGCTGGCCGAGGCCGTCCGGCTGAGGGAGGCCGACAGGCAGCAGTGGGCCGAGCAGGCCGGCCGGGCAGACGCGCAGCTCTCAGCCCTGAGAGCCAGTCTGGAAGCCCTGGAAAGTGAGAGGACGGGTCTGGCGAGCCAGGAAAACGAGCTGGTCTCCCTGAGAGAGGCGAAGCACGTCACCGAGGAGGCTCTGGAGAACGGGAAGAGGGAGGTCACCAGACTGGAGGCAGAACTGTCTCTGATGAAAGAGGCCGAACTTGCAGCCGTCCAACAGCGCGACGATGCTGCAGAGAGAGACAAGGAGGAGATCGCACGGCTTGAAAGCGAGCTCGCGTTGATGAGAGGAGCGGCGTCTGCGGCGGACTGTGCCAGGCAGGATGCCCTGGAGAAAGAGAAGTCTGACGTTGATCAACTCCAGGGGGAGCTGGAAGCCCTCAAGGAGGAGCGAGAAGGCATGGAGAAGAAGACTGAAATGCTAGTTGAAATCTGGAGGCATCTCTGCCCTCTTGCTGGGGTGTCGGAGGAGATCCCCGTCCCAGCCGACCTGTCCCAGCTCCTGGACACCGTGCGGTCCGTGGAGGCCCAGCTAACCAAGCTGAGAGACGAATGCAGTGAAAGAAATGAACAATGTGCCCATCTAACTCAGACCACGGAAACCCTTCAGGGTAGGAGCTCTCATCCTGGATGCTTTGTGTTACATTTAAACTCCTGGTTTTGTGTGGAAGTACTGAGCGGTGTGAACTTCTGATTTCAGAACAACTTTACAGAAAAACTGAAGAGCAGGAAGAGGCCGCTGCCAAGATCCAGCAGCTGGAGCATCAAGTTGAAACGGTCAGTATCGAGCCTGTGTTTCTACATAAGCACCTATTTTTATTAAAATAGCCTGCAGGATTATGTCTGCAATGTTAAAACTTCAAAGTTTCTCAGTATCTCATACTTGGTTTTTTTCTGTTTATATGATCAAAAAGGCATTAAAGCTGCAGAAGCAGTGCAATTATACAGGACTGTCTCAGAAAATTAGAATATTGTGATAAAGTCCTTTATTTTCTGTAATGCAAAAATGTCATACATTCTGGATTCATTACAAATCAACTGAAATATTGCAAGCCTTTTATTATTTTAATATTGCTGATCATGGCTTACAGTTTAAGAAAACTCAAATATCCTATCTCAAAAAATTAGAATATTCTGGGAATCTTAATCTTAAACTGTAAACCATAATCAGCAATATTAAAATAATAAAAGGCTTGCAATATTTCAGTTGATTTGTAATGAATCCAGAATGTGTAACATTTTTGTTTTTTTAATTGCATTACAGAAAATAAAGAACTTTATCACAATATTCAAATTTTCTGAGACAGTCCTTTATGAAGTTAAAGCACTTCTGCATTTTTTTAATTGTCTGGACATTTTTAATTTTTCCAACTTCCAAGACCAAGTTTGCAAAGACATTTGTTTGAGGACAAAGTACAGACAGGTTTTATCCTCTGCAAATGGTACGGGGTCATAACTTCAGTCTGGACAGGAGATCTGTCTGCCTCGGAGAGGACGTCTGTCTGTCTGTCTGCTCCGTGTGCTTGAACTCGGCGCGTGAAATGTCTAATCCCTCGTACGCTGAGCCGACCTTCACCTGGCTCTGCAGACGTAAACAATGCTCTAATCTGGCAGCGCAGTTCAGACATTCACCAACAATAACACAGATTTTATCTTTGTTTTTTACTTTGGTCTGTTTGTTTTTCTGATTTCATTTAATTAGAAGAATAATTTGCATTATCTAAATTTATATTTGTGGAACACAATTGCTGTTTTAATTAAAATTGTGTATTATGACATTTTAATCCATATCTAGAAATATTTTTTCATTATATGTCAAAACACTGTATCCCAGGCTTTCAATTATGCTAATTGTTGCACCTTTACCTTTTATTTTTTTGTTTACTAGATGTCAGACAGAAATGCGGTGCCAGAACCTCCACTGGATTCATCTGAAACTGAAAAAGGTATGATCCAACTTCTGAATAAAGAATACTTTGAATACTTTTTACCTTCAAACAAATCTACCTTCGGGTATCAATAAAGTTACCTTACCTTAAATCTGTTCACCATGTGGAGAAGTTGGTCAAATTAGTTAAAAAAGCTTAAACTCTCTTGATAAAATAAAATGATTGGTAGAATTCTAAACACAAATCAATATATTCACGTAACAATATAATAACTCGAGTTATAATAAGACTTGATATTGAATATTCAAGCTCACGCAGTACTTAAGTTCTGAAATTTGACCTAAATCTTCTCAGTCATTCTGGGTTTTATTTGTTTTAGGGTTTTGTTTTTGTTTGGATGAATTTAACGAAATCATAGATCAACGTTATAAACATACATTTTATTCCCGCTCAATGATAGTTATCAAAGATCACGCGTTTTCTAGTGCACAGTTATTGTAGATGAGGTATTAGGATCATAAAAACAGCCCATTCTGTCTTCAGGATTGACTGACTTAAGTTAAATATTGATTTTATTTTTTTAAATGAGTGTAAACTTTGAACTCTCCGGTGTTTTAGCAGCACGCAGCTTCTGCTCATGTTTGTTCTTAGTCGATATTTGCACTTGATTCAGACCTGAAAAAATAATCAATCAAATTGAATTTCCTCTGAACCCATGAGTATTATTATTTTTTTTTCATGTTTCTTTATTGGGTAGTCCATGTAATGCATATTACACAATAAACATTTTTTTAAAGGGTTCGACAGAATACCCCGTTTTATATTTTACCACACACACAAACAAAAAAAAGTAAAATAAATAAGGACACAAAACTTAACATAACAAACGCCCCAAAACACACACACTGCAAAATACGTAATTGTAAACAGGTCCCAAAGTAAGTACCAATTACCAATCAAACTCTGACTGAAGACAATAATAATAGGAAAAATAAAGTAATAAAATAAAATACAGGACACACAAAACAACAACAACAATAAAAAATAAGATAAATAAATACAAATTTAAAATAAACGGACCATAAGAGGAACCCTAAAAAAAATAGACATGGTTATCAATATCTTGGTAATATTGGAGGGACTTCCACAAGTATATTGTTGATTCTGTCTTTTCTGATTTTCATCTTTATTTTAAGAATGTTATTTTTGGTTTTCATAATTTTAATCACAAAGATAGGGACGCTTTCTTTTTTATTAATCTGTTTTTATTTTTAGCTAAATTTCACATACACAAGTCCAAATTCATCCACAGAAAGCCTGAACTCTTTGTACTAAAAAAAGAACTTGATCAATATATAAGGACAATTTACAATTTAATGTTACCCTTGTTCTTAATTTTTCATTGTATTTAAAGATTTAAATAAAGAATAAAAAAAGAAAAAAGAAAAACAACACATCAATATCATACTTCCCTATAATTAAATTAAATCAGATTAAATTAATCTTCCAAGGATGCCAAAGAATTAACAAAAGAAAGAATACCCATGAATAGGGCTGTTCGATTAATCGATTTTAAATCGTAATCGCGATTATGTAATTAGAACGATGTTAAAATGTGAAAATCGTAAAATCGATTTTTCACTTTTTTTTTTTTTTACCTTGTCTGCACACATATTAATGATTGATACCATATTAATGATTGATGGAATAGCAAATGTAATGACTGACATTACACACCTCTACCTCCTTCATGGGTTGCATTATTATTTAGCATACAAAGACCCAGTTTAGTTTAATTAGAAAATGTCTTGTTTTATTTAATTGGAAATATAACTTACTGTATGTTTGCAAGTGCTGATTTGCTGATTTTTTTTTCAGAGATAAAACTTTATATTTTATTATATTTTTTAAAACTTTTTTTCAACTTATTTTACAGAGTTTTGCACTTTATTCATTCATTTTTGGTTTAATAAGAGCAAAGTTTGCACTTAAAGCCCAATGGGGCAAATGTTCAATAAAAAAACAGCATATTTGAAATCATTTCTTTGCCTTTTGTCAATTCACAAAATAATCGTAATCGAAAATCGGATTTTGAGAGAAAAAAATCGATATTTTATTTTTGGGCAAAATCGAACAGCCCTACCCATGAGTATTATTGATCACTGTTCAACTTTGTCTTTGTCGACAGCCACAGCGCACATACTGGCACTGGAGCAGCAGCTCTGCGACAAAGACAGTGAGCTGGTCGCCTTACGAGAATCCCTCACACGGGTCTCGCAGCACGGCTCCGGCGAGGCTCCGTCGGGTCAAAACCAGGATCCGGATGACGGAGCGGATCCCGGTGACGGTTCTGCAGCCCTCCCTGACTTCACGGACAGTCCACAGGAGGAAGAGACCACGCTGGTCGCCGAGGACACCTCAGTCCTCTCCCTCTCCGCCGGTAACGACAGCAGCCCGGAGCTGATCGGACACCAGTCCGAATCCCCAGAGGGATCCAAAGGCACGTCCTCGGATGAAATGGTGGCCAGCAGCGATTCAGAAGTGGCCCACAGCAGCTGGACCCTGCTGGAAGCCGTGAATCAAGACGGAGGTCAGGAGTGGCCCTCCGTCTCGCAGGAGTTTGCCCAGTCGTGGGTGGCGACGAGCATGGAGCAGGACGTTTCCACCGTGCAGACTGAATCCTCATCGGAGATCGTTACAGACACGGTTCAGCAGAGTTCCTCCTGCACGGATGCAGACGTCTCCTCGAGGATCTTCGCTCAGGCCTTAGCTGAGGAGCTCCAGAAGAGGTACGGGGAACTTCTGGCTGAGCTGGAGAAGCTCAGAGAGGCGGCTGCAGAGGCGCAACAGAGAGTAACGAGTCTGGAGGAGGAAACGCAGGCCCTAACCGCGGCCAGAGAGGAGGCACAAGCTCAAGCAAGTGACTTCTCAAAGGAGCTGGAGTCAGTCAGAGAGGAGCTGGACCAGCGCTCCCAGCAAAACAGCACTGAGGGGGAAAAGCACGGCGTGGAAATGCAGCTCTTAGAAGAACAGATCAGCGTTTTGGACGGTCAGAATAAAGGGAAGGAGGAGAAGCTGCAGGCGTTGCAGGCGGATCTGGAAACGGCCCGGCGGGCTCTGTCGGAGCAGCAGGATCAGACCAGGATGCTGAGCGCTCAGCTGGAGGACAGGGAGCTCCTCTCTTCCGAGCTGGAGAGGAGGCTTCAAGATATGGAAAACAGCATGCTGGAACACTCCCAGACGTCAGACCTGAACAACGAATCTCTGTTAAAGAAAGACTCCGAGATCAACGAGTTGCAGCTTCGCATCAGCCAAAAAGAGAAGGAAGTGACGGAGCTTAACGACAGCATGTCCGCCAGACTCCTCCGAGCAGAGGAAGAGAGGGTCCAGACGGATGAGGAAGTGGTCAGACTGAAGGAGCAGGTGGAAGAGCTTCAGAGAGGCCGGGAGGAGAAACCCCAAGCATCGTTTGAAGAGTCAGCCGAGGCGGCAAAGGACGACGAGGTCGCCGGTTTACGGAAGGAGAAAGGAGCTCTGGAAGGCCAGCTGACCAACATGAAGAAGAAGCTGCAGGCGGCGCTCGTGCAGCGCAAAGAGCTCCTGAAGAAGGTGAACGAGTTGGAGAAAGAAGCCAAGAGAGTAAAGGAGAAAGATGAAACCGTCCCAAATGTGCAAAAAGTCCAAGAAAATGAGATTCGGGAAATGGAGAGCAAAGTTTTGGAGCTTGAAGAAGCTTTAAGGTCCAAACAGGAGGCGGTTGAGACTCTGGAGCAGAAGGTTAGTGAACAGGACCGAGCTCTGGCCGAGACGCTCGCTCTGAACGCACAGCTCAGCGAAGAGGCCGGAAACTCCCAGCAGGTTTCTCCTGAAACCACCGGGCTACAATCCCAAGTGGCTTCTCTGGAAGCGGAGCGCGACGCTCTGCAGAAGAAGGTCCAGGAGGCCCAGGAGTCTCGCAAGGAAACCATACGTAAAGCCAAAGAAAAAGACCGGCATCATCGGGAGCAAGTGAAGCAGCAGAAAGAGGAGTACAACGAGCTCGCCGGGCGTTTGGAGCTGCAGACGGGCGAACGAGACGTTCTTCTCACCAAACTGAGAGAACTAGAAGATAAATGCAACACTGGAGGAGATGATCCGCCCGCTAATGCATCTAGAAATCTAGAAAAACCTGCCCAAAAGGACTGGGTCCAGGAGGAGTGGGTGGATTTCGCTGGATCTGAGACTGGTGCAGATCAGCCCTGCACCGATCCACCTGAGGTCCAACCTGCACACGCCCAAGAGTCTCTGACGGCTCTGAGAGACGAGATCCAGACCGTGCAGGCGGCAAACACCGAGCTGGAGCAGCAACTGCAGGAAACGCACGCCAATCTGTCGCTAAAGGAGTCTGAAATACTGGAACTGGGCAAAGAGCTGCAAGCACTGAGGGAAAAGGAGAAACAGATCGATGAACTGTCCAAAGAAATGGACGATCTGAGGGAAAAGTATGAACAAGCCCAGTCTTATGCAGAAACCCTGAAAGCAGAGGTGGAAGCTGCAGCCAAAGCGTCAGACGAGTCTTCGGTTGCGTCTCTTCAGGCGGAGGTGGAGGACTTTAAGCAGTTTCTTGACAACAAGAACCAGGAGATAATGGAGCTCAGTAACCAGCTCGGCGAGCAGAGCACGCTCATACACGCCATGCAGGTCGCCGTGTCCCAGAAGGATCAGCTCGTCGCTTCTCTGCAGGAGGAACTCAAGGCCGAGCAGGAAAAAACGCAGAAGTTAGAGGCCGAGCCGCCGCAGAAGCAGGAAGAAGACAGCGAGACGAAGATCCAGCAGCTTCAGCGAAAGCTTCACGCCGCCCTGGTCTCCCGCAAGGAAGCCCTCAAAGAAAACAAGACTCAGAAGGAGCAGCTGGCGTCGGCCGAGAAGGTCGCGGCCGAGCTGCGGCGGAGAATCGACTCGGCGGAAAACGAGTCGGAGAAACTCCGAACGGAAAGAGCCCGACTCATCGACGAGGTGGATCGGACGTTGCTGGAGAACCAGAGTCTGGGGTCGTCGTGCGAGAGCCTCAAGCTGGCCATGGAGGGCCTGCTCACCGAGAAGGACGCCGGCAAGAGAGAGGCGGATCTGGCGAAGGAGGAGGCCGCCAGGATGTGCAGAGAGTGGGAGGACAAGGTGCAAGGGATGAAGGAGGAGTACGAGACTCTGCTGAAGTCCTACGAGAACGTGAGCGACGAGGCGGAGCGGGTGAGGAAAGTGCTGGAGGCCGCCAGGCAGGAGCGGCAGGAGCTGGCGGCCAGGGTGAGAACCCACGAGGCCGCGAAGCAAGAAGCCGAGCGGCAGGCGGAGGAAGCGCAGAAGGAGGTGGACTTAGTGAAGGATAAAATGAGAAAGTTTGCCAAAACAAAGCAGGTGAAGATATTGGAGTTGGAGGAGGAGAACGAGAGACTGAGGGAGCTGCAGGAGAGACCTGCGAGAAGAAGAGAGGACAAGGCCGTGACGGCTGAACTGGAGGAGCTGCAGGACGAGCTGGTGGGTTTGAAAGGGGAGCTGGACGCTACGGCGGCGGAGAGAGACTCTCTCGGACTTCAGGTTGAAGATTTGAAGAACCAGCTGGTGCAAATAAAAGAAAAGGAGCATGAAATGTCCTTAAATGCACCGAGCTCTGCAGGAGTTGTGGAGGAGGTCATTGCTGCCCAGCAGGCGGATGCAACCGCGACCTCTGCAGAGCCTGTTGAGAGGGAAGATGAAGGAGACCAGATAGTTGCAGTGTCTGCAGCAGAAACACATGCACAGCCTGATGAAGAAAAGGAAAAACCAGAAATGACTGCCGGTGCTCAAGCTTTACTGGAAGAAAAGGCGAGAGAGATGGAGGAAGCCGTCTCTGCAGAGAGGCAGCTGTGGCAGGAACGGGAGGCCGAACTCAAAGCTCAGCTGGCCTCTCTGCAAGGTGATCTCCAGGGGAGTAAGGAGGAGGACGACAGCGTTTCAGCCTCTTTAGAGAAGAGCATACAAGAGGGAAAGGAGAGAGAGAAGAGTCTGATTGAAGAGGCCTCCAATAGAGAAGCTCAGTTTAAAGAACTGTTGAGAAACCTTGAATCTGAGAAGGACAACCTGGAGGAGCGTCTGATGAACCAGCTGGCCCAGCTCAACGGCAGCATCGCCGGCTACCAGCAGGAGCTGGCCGACAACCGGGAGCGGCTGGCGGGCCTGCAGCGGGAGCTGGAGCGGCTGGAGAGGGAGCGGGCCGAGCTGGAGGCCGGGGCTCGCAGCGAGAGCGACCGAGCGGCCCGGCTGGAGGAGGACATGAGGCAAGCCCAGCGGGAGCGGGCCGAGGCCGAGGCGGAGTCGGGGAAGCAGCGTGAGCTGGAGCAGCAGCTGAGGTCGGCCCAGCGGGTCCGGGAGGGCAGCCAGAGCCGGGCCCGGCAGCTGGAGGAGCTGCTGAGGGAGAAGCAGCTGGAGGTGCGGCAGCTGCAGAAGGACTGCATCCAGTACCAGGAGAGGATCAGCGAGCTGGGCCGGGACGCCAAGGCCCTGCAGCTGGGCCGCACCGAGCTCAGCGGAAAACTGGAGCAGGCTGAGCTCAAGAGCTCTTCAACCCTGGAGGATCTGAGGAGGCTGGAAGCTGAGACGGCCACGTGTAAGGCCCAACTAGCCGAGGCGCAGAAACAGGCGAGCGAGGCCTCGGCCGCCAAACTGGCGGTCGAACGGAGCATCCAAGAGAGGGAGACGGCGTTGAAAACGGAGGCGGAGAAGACGCTGGACTCCGTGAGGTTCCGGCTGGGAGCCGAGCTCAAGGAGGCGGAGCTGAGGCTGGAGGACGCCTACGCGGAGAAGGAGAAGGAGGAGGAAGCTACTCAGCTGGCCAGAGAGGCGGCTGACGGCGCGGAGAGGCGAGCGCAGGAGATGCAGGCTCGTCTGGACGAGTCCCTGGCCCGCCTGGCCGCCTTCTCGCGCTGCATGTCCTCCCTGCAGGACGACAGGGACAGAGTCCTGGACGAGGCCCGGCAGTGGGAGACCCGCTTCAACGCCGCTCTGCAGAGCAAGGAGGCCGAAGTTCGTGAGGCTGAAACACGGGCGAAAGAACTGGCGGATCAGCTCCAGAAAGAGACGGCGCTACGAGAGGAGCTCGAGCTGTCTGTGAACAGGTAAAAATATTTTCTCTGTTTCATTGACTACCGTATTGGCCTGAATATAAGACGGGGTTTTTTGCATTGAAATAAGACTGAAAAAGTGGGGGTCGTCTTACATTCGGGGTCTAGACCAGGGGTGTCAAATGTGCGGCCCGAGAGAGGTTTTCATGCAAAAAAACGAAATGTTAATTTACTAAAAAGGCAGGCATAAATAATTGCCATGAATCGCAGCATATCCGATAATATATTTCTTCTACAAATCCATCGTTATTCCACAAAGAGAGCAGTTTTCGTCATTTTTTTAGTTTTCTAGAATGTATTTGCCGATTTTATTTCTTTGTAGACGGTCGTTTATTTTTATTAACTGGACTACTATTATATATTTTCGCAGGAAAAATATCACTGCTAAAAAAGAAGATTGAAGATATTTATTCGGAGAATTTCAGTTTTGAATACGAGGATAATGACAAAGTAAAACAGTTAAAAAAGAAGTGCTGACTTTTTCAGCACACTGGCGTAAATATCCGCGCCAATTTTTAAAAATAAATACACTTAATTGTACTGGAAAAATCTCTAAATCACAAAGAAACACTCTCGGATGTAATAAGAAAGATTTTGCTTTTAATTAAATTTCCTATAAGAAAGCGAAATATAAAAAAAACATACTTGTTTCTGTTTATTTGTAAAATGACATTAAAAGTATCTTACATAATTTGAAAAAAAACGAGAAATTTCAAGAAAAGATCCTGAAGAAATATATTTTACATAATTAGATCATTAAAATTAACTAAACTGATATTGGATTAGATAAAAATAGGGAAAAAAAAAGAAAAAACATTTTTTTGCACTGTTTTTGTTATTTTGAGCGTGCGGCCCGCGAGAAAAAAATTGGTCAAATCCGGCCCGCCAAGCAAAATGAGTTTGACACCCCTGGTCTAGACGTTATACCCATTCACAACGCTAGATGGCGCCAGATATCTTTAAAGCGAATGCTGAACTTAACTCCCCAGGCCAAAGCGAACCCCTGTCACGAAGAAGAAAAATAGAAAATAGTATAAGAAAGAAAAGAGAAGAAAATAAGAGAAGAGATAACAGAAAGTGGAGAAACGTAGTGACGATCTGGAGAAAAGTGGGTGGAAGTTCGGCAGGTAAACCGGCAGCTGAGGAGAAGTTATGGTGCAAACTTCAAGATAATGATTTCAATGAGGCAAAATAACATGCTTTTTCTCTCGAATATATTGTTATAATCATTTGTTTCAGATGTACTGTAATTATTTTCTGTATAAAAATTGAATTTCTTCAAATTTGAGTCTTGAAAAAGAGGGGGTCGTCTTATAATCGGGGTCGTCTTATATTCAGGACAATACGGTAATTCAAAACTTTTTATTTTGTCAGAGACTAATAACTTGTTGCTTTCAGATTAGAAAAAGGAGACAAAGATTGGCAGCTGAGTTTGGAAGAAGAGGAAAAGAAGGTTGCAGAGCTGCAAGCGGCGCTAGCGGAAGAGAGGGTGAAACTTGAACAAACTACAGCTGAATTACAATCCGGACAAACTGAAGCTCGGGAGCTGAAGAACGAGGCGGAGGCTCTGAGTCAGAGGACTCGGGCTCTTGAGGAGGCCGTGGCTCGACTTCAGGGGGAGGTGGACCAGGCCAGGACCGAGCTGACCGACAGGGAGGCAGAAGAGAGGCGGCTGTGTCTGAATGTGGAGCATCTGGAGACAGACCTGCGCTCGTCCAAGGCCCTGACGGAGAGCTTGCAGAATGAGGTGCACGAGAAGGAAAGCAGGGAAGTGGAAATGCTGGGGGAGAAGGAACAAGCTGTCGCTCAGGTATGCAGACGGTGTTACTTATCCAGAAATCATCTGACCAAAATTGAAAAAATAATCGTGTCTGACATCTTTTTTTTTTTTTTTTTTATAAATATCTTTGTATTTCACAATAATTTTCACATTCACGATTCGCATACATTCCTACCCTCTCCATAATTGCCCTGGGGAAAAAAAAAAAAAATCATACATTAAGGGAGAACAAAATTAAATAAATATATATATATATATATATATATATATATATATATATATATATATATATATATAAAAATAAAATAAATTCGAAAATAGAGATACTCATTGGTCCCCTTTTGGAAAAATTCTCCAATTTTTAAAATAATGGAGACCAAAATTCTTGAAAGATATGACCACGGTTGTATTTTTCCAAAGTTAATTTTTCCAATGGTAAAAAAACTGAAATTTGATCCAAAAAAAACTTGAAAGTTGGAGGGGAATCATCTTTCCAAAGTAAAAGTATGCATTTCTTAGCGAAGTATGTGATCATAATTAATATCCTGCTTTTTTTCCGGTCTAACTGAAGATACAGTGTATCATTTAATAAATACAAATTGGAGCTTAACTCAAAATTCATTTCTAAAACTGATTGTGTGAAGGAATGAATTGATTTCCAGAAACTTATTAAAAGATCACATTCCCAAAACATATGCACAAATGTTCCATCGGTTCTTTTGCATCTTGGAGGACATTTTGAAGGGATATACTTTGAAATGTTGTGCATTTTAATTGGAGTTGAATACAGTTTGTGAATAAATTTAAAATTAGCCTCTTTAATTGTATTACTAGTAAATGGAAAATGTATTTTTTCACATATATTTAACCAAGTATTTTCTTCAAAGACCATCCCCAACTCCTTCTCCCATATCTTCACTAAAGTTTGGAGAGATGACAAACCTCCTTGTGATAAAATATTAGTCTGACATCTTTTTAAAATGTTTTTCAAGGCTGCAGAGGAGGCCAGGAAGGAGGCCGACATGAGGGCACAGGGAGCAGAGGAGGAGCTGGAGCAGAAAAGAGGGGAAGTGCGCAACCTGGAGGAAAAGCTGCGCAAGGCAGAAGAAGAGAGCAACGGCAGGAAAACCAGGCTGGACTCTTTCATGAAGGCCATGGGCTCCTTGCAAGACGACAGAGATCGAGTCCTCAACACGTACAAGCAGCTGGAGGAGAAACACCTGCAGGTGAGGCAGAACCTGAACTACTGTGAACCTGATAAACAAACACATCTCATGAAGACAGTTGCATTCAGTTTCTGTGGTTGTGAGCATTGGATAATTTTAAGAGCGTGTTTTAGTTTCCAGCAGTAAAGTTGCTTTCTTCAACGAAAATTATGACTAAATATCGTCGTCAACTAACTTTTATCACCTGAGGAAAACCAGACGCAACGAAAATGCTGGTCATGTGACGATAACGATAATTAAATATATAATGCAATATCCTAGAGGAATAAAAACGAGACTAAAATGTAGATTACAAAATAAAAACTCAGATCCAGAAGATGCAGCTGCAGAGTTAGAGCCTGATGCCGTTAACGCAGAGCTCTAGGTTCACGTACATTATAAACAAAGTTACGTAGAGAAACGCGGGGATCTTCTCTGGGGCTGGAGAAGAAGAAGAACCATCTTTGGATACACTTTCCTACATAGACGTGGAAAAGAAAACCCAATGTGTCATCGAAAAAGATGAGGAGAAAAAATAAATAAATATGTTGTAAACTCAAATGAGAGTCTTCTGTATCTGGAATGAATGTATTCTTGAGTCTATAAGGTAACAATAATATAATAATAAGATAACCTTGTTTGAATTGTAAAATGGGTTTGGCTAAATACAATCTTTGACTAAAACTAGACTAAAAGGATAAAACTTTTAGTCGACTGAAACTTGACGTGACTAAAAGGAGAATGAACATGACTAAAACTAATAAAAACTAAAATGATAGCTTGACCCAAAGACTAGACTACAACTAGAATGGAAACAACACTAGCAGCTAGGGCTGTGCGATTATTCGATTTTAAATCTAAATCGGATTTATTAATCAAGACGATGTTGAAAAAAGGAAAATCGGAAAATCGATTTTCCTTTTTTGCAGCTGGCTGCATGCGTCTAGTCATCTTTGTTTGGTCAAGAAAATAGTAAATGTTGTCACTTTACTAAACTCAAGGAGGATTTACAGTATCTTTCAATTGCACTTCATTCCCAATAGGGAAATTTGTTTGCTATTTTTCTTTAAAAATAAATATAAAATATTTGAAACAATTTATTCCATTGTTTTTTGTAGTTTTACCAAAAAAATCGAAAATCGAAAATCGGGTTTTCAGAAAAAAAAATGTGGGATTTTATTTTTGTCCAAAATCGCCCAGCCCTACTAGCAGCATGACGTGTATGTTGTTCTCCAGGTGATGATGGAGAAGGACGGTTTGATCCAGGAGGCGGCGGGAGAGAACAACGGCCTGAAGGAGGAGCTGCGCTCTCTGCTGGTCCAGAGAGACGACCTGTTTGCTGAACGGGCCCAGCTGTCCGCTCAGCTCCACGGCTATCGGGATGAGCTCAACCAAGTGTTGAGCATGAAGGACTCGCAACACAAACAGCTGCTGGCAGAACAGAGGGCGCGCATTGCTTCTTTAGAAAGGGAGCGCGATGAGCTGCAGAGTCGGCTAAAGGGCCTCGGCAGGGCCGCGGAGACGGAGGGAGAAGCTGCCGTGCAAAAAGTGGAGAGCGAGACTCTCAGTCAGGCGTCGAAGGTGATCGATGCTCCCGGTGCAGAGGTGGAGAAGCTGAGGGAGCAGCTGCAGGCAGCCAAAGCACAAGCCGAGAGCTTGGAGGCAACTCTGCTCAGGGAGCAGCAAGAACGCCAGAGCAAGAGCAAAGAGCTGGCCGAGCTCCAGTGGGAGGGGGGCGTGATGCGCACGGAGTCTGAGAACGCTCAGGAGAGGGTGGCGGAGCTGGCCCGAGACCTGCTGGCCGTGGAGCAGAGGCTGCTGGAGGAGACGGAGACCACCAAGCAGCTGAGGGCCGAGAACCAGTCGTTCGCTAAAGCCATGGCCTCCCTGCAGGACAGCAGGGACCAGGCAGCAAACGAGGCCCGAGAGATGAGTCTGAAACTGGAGGAGATGGGCAGGGCCGGCGGCCAGACGGCTCCCAGCAGCCCGGCAGGCTCCACCGGGGAGGTGTGGGGCCTGAAGAACGCTCTGCAAGCCCTGCAGAACGACAGGGAGAGACTGGTGAGGGAACTCTTCCACACACATCATCATCATTCCTACTGAGATCAGCTATGTGTCTTGATCAGAAGTGTCAAAATTATTCACATTCATTACTCAGGTAGAAGTATAGATACTAGAGTTTAAAAATACTCATGTAGAAGTTGAGTAAAAGTATAAAAGTACTGGTTTCAAAACTACTTAAAGTATAAAAGTAGAAGTAATGTAAGGGGGAAAAAGCCATGAAGGACAAAAGCCATTGAAAATGAATGCATCTTAGTATAATGCAAATATATTAACCCTCTGATGCACAACATGGGTCAAAAGTGACCCGACAGAGATTTTATGTTCTTTATCTTTGTAATAGATTAGTTTTATCTTTTGGTCTTCCAGGTATTCCTCAATTAACTTGTTTTTTATCAGTTAACATCCTTATTTTATTATTTGTTGTCTTACTTTTTGAATAAAAACGTTTTTTGTATCACTACACTTCTAATGCACAACATGGGTCAAAAATGACCCACATTCATTTTCTGTGTTATTTCATGTATGGCTGAGTGTTGCTTTGCTCTGCCTTTGAAATACATGTATTTTATCATCCACTATCCCATGTATACAGTAAATAACAGGTTTCTATTCAGCACTAGTCATTATTTGTATGTTTCTTTTCTTACTTTGTGAACATTCACAACTTTTGTATTCCTACATCAACTTTGCACACATGCACATGCACCTGCATGTGCACCTGGTAGGAACCTTTGACCATGTTTGAAATTAGGAATATAATGACTGCGGACATCTGCTAATCATCACTAATAAGTTGCTTTACCTAAGAAAATATTTGATGACTTGATGACACAGAAAGATAACTGAATTGAGTTTATATACATTACTGAAAGTATTGTGCTTTTGATTTACTTTATCCAGAGTACTGCTTGCAGATTTACAACTGAAATGGTTCTGAGAATGTTGGATGAAGAACCAGATGAGGATGCTATTGGAAGTGATTTTGAGTCTGAATTTTGTGGCCTTGCGGGAGCTGTTTCTAGATCTGCAACAAAATCCAATGTAAAAGCCCACTATGGGGCTCAGGAGATATGAAGATATCTTATCCCTTCATACATTTTGATGACAAGAGGACCAGGGCATTGCGTCACGGAACAGACCACTATCAGTTCTATTTTATTTTACTTTGGTCAACGCATCATTTCATTTTTAGTATAGTATTTTTAGTATATTATTGTCAGATGTGTTTGTGTGTTCCAAAGTGAGAAACATGTTTCAAAAGTTACACAAACGTTACTTTTATGAATGTTTGGTCCAAATCACAACTAAAATAGTTATTTGAAGAAAAATATTGTTATTATATGCCTTCATTTATCTTTAAATCATACTTGGATAAACTGGTAATTTTTGATCCATCTGTGTAAACTTGATATAGTAATACAAAAATGAAGTATATTCAAAAAATAAGGCTGGAAACATATAAATAATGAAGCATGGTACTCAAAAACAAGATATCTAAAGAATATGTGGATTATTGGATACTAAAATACATTGATCTAAAAAGATACAGGAAAGAAAAACTCAGCCTGCATGAGATAACATGGGATATGAATGCGGGTCATTTTTGACCCATGTTGTGCATTAAAAGGGGTGTCCTTATGTTGTGCATCAGAGGGTTAAAGAACCATATATGTGTACTATTGAGCATTAACATGTGTTTCAGAGAGCAGGAGATATGATGACTAGTTGCCTATAAGTATTGTAATGGTGCAAAAAGTCAAACTTCAGAGGCATGTTATCATTTATCCTAACCTTTATTGGAATGTACATCTAAGTTTAGTTGCAGGAATCTGAGGGAACGGATGTAAGAACAAAACTGGACAAGAACATCTGAAACAACCACAACCAAATTCACTCTATCCGGATGGAGCAATTTAACTGGATAGTTTTTTTTAAAGGCCGAAATGAAATAGAGTAACTAGGCTGTTTTTAAAATGTAAGGAGTAAAAAGTACAGATAATTGTGTGAAAATGTAAGGAGTAAAAGTAAAAAGTCGTCTGAAAAATAATTACTCCAGTGAAGTATAGATAACCAAAATTTCTAAGTAAGGTAACGAAGTATTTGTACTTCGTTACTTGACACCTCTGGTCTTGATTTGATTCCTCTCATCGTCTTCCTGTGCAGCTGGACCAACTGAAGACGCAGGCGGAGGAGGTGAAGAAGCAGAAGTCGGAGCTGGCTCGACTGGGAGCAGGGGAGCTGATTAAAGTCAGTCAGGAGCTGTTTGAGGAGAAGAATAAGATTGAAGAAATGCTGGCCGTCATGACGCAGCTAGAGACCGTGGTGGAAATGGGCAAGCAGGAAATAGAGACTCTCAGGTGGCTCCACACTGCACCTTAATTCACTTTGTTAAAGTTGGTTTTGAAATCCGGCACGACTGACCTTTTTAATCTTTTGTATGCGACTTTGTTTTTTTTTTCTCGGCAGGCTGGAGCGCATGGATTGGATGGCTCAAGCAGAGCAGCTCAAGCAACAGACGCTCGCCACGCTGTCGGAGAGGGACCAGCAGCTGCGGCAGCTCGGCGCCATGCTGGAGGAAGCTCACGCGCGGAAACCCAAACTCCAGCAGGAACACTACCAGAGAGAGGTCAGAAACAAAACAAACTAAACACTGTAAATACTTCCCAGCTTTCAGTGGAGGACACAGACGTTGGCTTTAGTGCAGGTTTACTGGACAAATTTAAAATCATAAACCGCACAGATGATGCTGTTCAGTTGCTCAGGTGACATCCTGTAACCGTAGAAAACAGCATAAATGGGTAGTTTAAGGTTAATAAAAGCAATCTGCGTGAGGAAAGCCCCACAAATGTGCATGGAGTCAGACAGGAGTCTCTAATTTACCAAACACATAGGTTTATCTCATTTCACTTGTAGCAACAAATGAGCTTCGTTAGCCCTAACCTGGTTACCTCATCAGGTGAAATTCATAAGATTTGATCTTTTGCTCAGATCAAAACAGGCTGATTCTTGTTTCCCCGCTGCATTTATCCAAACCGGGGGTTGGCAACCCGCGGCTCTTTAGCCCCGCCCTATTGTCTTCTGGAGCTTTTTCAAAATGTTTGATCTTTTTTTCCTTTTTTTTTTCTTTTTTCCTTTTTTCTTCTTTTTTCTCCTTTCTCTCTTTTTCCCTTTTTTTCTCTTTTTTTCTTCTTCTTTTTCAAAATGTTTGATTTTTTTTTTCTTTTTTCCTTTTTTCTTCTTTTTTCTCCTTTCTCTCTTTTTCCATTTTTTTCTCTTTTTCTTCTTTTTTTCCTTTTTTTCTTTTTTTTTTCTCCTTTTTTTTCCTCTTTTCCCTTTTTTTCCTCTTTTTTATTTTTTCCCTTTTTTTCTTCTTTTCTTTCTTTCTCGAAATTTTGACTTTTTTTCTCAACATTTCGATTTTTTTCATGACATTTGGACTTTTTTCTCGAGATTGTATTTCAACATTAATCTCGACATTTCGACTTTTTTCTCAACATTTCGACTTTTTTCTCGAAGTGCATAATGAAAAAAAAATCTTCCCCCAGTTATAACTAATATAGATACATGCAGCATGTGTTGCCTTCATTCTAAGGCTTATACAAGACTTTTCAATTTTTTGCGGCTCCAGACATATTAGTTTTTTGTGTTTTTGGTCCAATATGGCTCTTTCAACATTTTGGGTTGCCGACCCCTGATCCAAGCGGTGTGATTACGGTGACCACAACATCGTTGGTGGGAGCGATTGTTTTCTGCTGCACCAGTTAGACCTGACGTGGCATTAGTGTGTGATTACAGGATAATCCCGACTGGGTTTTAAAAATACATGGCGTGAACGTGGCTTTGAGTTGACTGTACAAATCATTGTGTGAATTTTAACACAATAGCAAGAGCTTTTTTGAGATTCCCACTTCCAAGTCCGAACAAGTGCAGTTGTGGGCAGAGATAGAGATGGAGACGTTGGATAATGTTACTCTAAACTGGGTCTGTGACGTAAAAGAGTTCTGCAGGTGTTTGATGATTGACATGTTTTCAGACTTGGGTGACCCCAAACAAACTATCAGTGTTCAGGTTTTTGAATGAGTAGTCACTTCAGGTGCTCAAATAAAAGTTTAATATCTTAATATCATCCCACGATTCCCCCACAGGCCACTGAGGAGAGGGACAGCGCTCCCGGAGCCCCTCAGGAGCGGAGCAGCATCCAAGACCGGCACGCCCACGTCACTGAGCTCAAGGACCTTCAGCAGAGGTGACGTATGGACTAAACTTAACTTTAACCCTTGGGCTGTCTTCGGAAGGAAGGAAGGAAGGAAGGAAGGAAGGAAGGAAGGAAGGAAGGAAGGAAGGAAGGAAGGAAGGAAGGAAGGAAGGAAGGAAGGAAGGAAGGAAGGAAGGAAGGAAGGAAGGAAGGAAGGAAGGAAGGAAGGAAGGAAGGAAGGAAGGAAGGAAGGAAGGAAGGAAGGAAGGAAGGAAGGAAGGAAGGAAGGAAGGAAGGAAGGAAGGAAGGAAGGAAGGAAGGAAGGAAGGAAGGAAGGAAGGAAGGAAGGAAGGAAGGAAGGAAGGAAGGAAGGGAGAAAACAAGGAAGGAAGGGAGAAAACAAGGAAGGAAGGAAGGAAGGAAGGGAGGGAGGGAGAAAACAAGGAAGGAAGGAAGGGAGAAAGGGAGGGAGGGAGGGAGGAAGGAAGGAAGGAAGGGAGAAAACAAGGAAGGGAGGGAGGGAGGGAGGAAGGAAGGAAGGAAGGAAGGAAGGAAGGGAGAAAACAAGGAAGGAAGGAAGGAAGGGAGGGAGGGAGGAAGGAAGGAAGGAAGGGAGAAAACAAGGAAGGGAGGGAGGGAGGGAGGAAGGAAGGAAGGAAGGAAGGAAGGAAGGGAGAAAACAAGGAAGGAAGGAAGGAAGGGAGGGAGGGAGGAAGGAAGGAAGGAAGGGAGAAAACAAGGAAAGAAGGAAGGAAGGGAGAAAACAAGGAAAGAAGGAAGGAAGGGAGAAAAGAAGGAAGGAAGGGAGAAAACAAGGAAAGAAGGAAGGAAGGGAGAAAACAAGGAAAGAAGGAAGGAAGGAGAGAGCAGGAAGGAAGGAAGGAAGGAAGGAAGGAAGGAAAGAAGGAAGGAAGGGAGAAAACAAGGAAGGAAGGGAGAAAAGAGGAAGGGAAGAAGGAAGGAGAGAGCAGGAGGAAGGAAGGAATGGATGGAGAGGGGAACGAAGGAAGGGAGAAAACAAGGAAAGAAGGAAGGAAGGGAGAAAAAAGGAAGGAGAGGGAAGGAAGGAAGGAAGGAAGGAAGGAAGGAAGGAAGGAAGGAAGGAAGGAAGGAAGGAAGGAAGGAAGGAAGGAAGGAAGGAAGCGAAAAAACAAGGAAGGAAGGGAGAAAAGAGGAAGGGAAGAAGGAAGGGAGGGAGGGAGGGAGGGAGGGAGGAAGGAAGGAAGGAAGGAAGGAAGGAAGGAAGGAAGGAAGGAAGGAAGGAAGGAAGGAAGGAAGGAAGGAAGGAAGGAAGGAAGGAAGCGAAAAAACAAGGAAGGAAGGGAGAAAAGAGGAAGGGAAGAAGGAAGGAGAGAGCAGGAGGAAGGGAGGAATGGATGGGAGGGAGGGAGGAAGGAAGGAAGGAAGGAACGAAGGAACGAAGGAAGGAACGGGGTCATTTTGACCCGAAGACAGTACAAGGGTTAAAAAAGGTAAAGTGACAAGACTTGACCTCCAATAACAGACTTTCTGTAAATCAGGCTGGAGGAGGAGACGCAGCAGCGGATCGCCGTCGAGGAGCAGCTGGTGGCGACACAAGATCGACTTCAACGGTAAGAAGCGTGACAGCAAATGCTGTACGAGATCTCCTAGTGTAATAAAACCCCTTTTTCAGCAGCAATAAACTCGTCCAAATCTGTTTTTATTCTTCGTTTTTAGTCACAGTCAAGCTACATGGCATCCACAAGAAGGGGATCAGTCAGAGACGGCGGTTTTTATCGAGCCGTCGGACGCATCCTTAACTCGAGTAAGTCTGTAAAGATGTGGAGGTCAGAGTGAAGACTTAAGAGCTGAGTTTTTTTCGTAACCTCCTGTTTGTTCCGTTCACAGACTCGTAGAGGGGGTCCGGGTGTGATGCGGATGCTGCGAGTGGCTTTCTGCTCTCGCCAGCGTACTCCTCTGCTGCTCAGCCTCTATCTCCTCACCGTGCACGTCCTGCTGCTCCTGTGCCTGGGAGGATTCCTCTGAAACCAGCTCCTTTTCACTAATCGGAGAGAGGCAGGCTACAAAAACAGAAAGAAAAAAAAAAAAAAAAAAAAACACATGCCTAACTTCAGTAATATTTATATTGTTACATGTAATAAATTAAGGAAGGGTACAAACGATATTCCGCTTGCAAATGTTGCACTTTACCGGACCTGATCTTTCAGCCAAAGGATATAGATTTATAGGGAGGTGTTGTTTAAAATCTTTGGCCTTGGGAGACTTTGGACATGACGTGGTTTCAAAACACAACAAGAAAGGATGTAAAGGGACAATGTTTTAATATTAATTTTATTTTAACAAATGCCATAGGTTGAGGGTACAATTTTCTTTCATAATCAGGTGTGTGCCTTTAGGTTTGGACACATTTTGGAAAATACTTTCTGTTAGACTATCTTGTCACGTATGCATTAATTTCATTTCTTAAACGTCCAAAAAAAGTGTTTTTTTGTTTAGTTTTTTTTAAACACCCAAAATAGCCACTGATATGTCACTTGATATTGTCGTGTTTTAGAACTCAAAGGGTGAAATAGTTTCCTATTTTTTATTTTTTTTGTTTCGTTTATGTCCTCTCTTCCTTTTTGGGGGGATTTTTTTCCCTTTTTTGTGACATAAAATTCGATATAACATGTGGATTAATGGTTATTTAGCCCCCGCTGAGATGAACAGAAATGGACAGTGTGTTAAGGTGAAGCCACGACATTAACGGTTAATCAGGGTAAGCCTTTATCCTGAAATAATCTCTCTCTCTTTTTTTTTTCTCTTCAGTAAACCTTGATTTCCAGGTTTTGTTGTCATAGTTTGCTCCTCGTATTCTCTTATGCACAAACCGGAGCACAGTGCAATTTCTCGTCTCACATTCCTGTACATTTTTGAAAAATTCCTGTTTTCTCTTGAAAAAACTCCCCATCATATTAATATTTATACATGTGAACGTGATAAGTATGTGAGTTGGATTATGGGTTTTCCCTCTAACATATCCAGTGAATTCAGTGTCCGTTCTTCCTTTAGCACATATCTAGTTTAAAGTTTGCATTGAGGTGTTTCTGGTCAGGAGAAGTTGCCTTCAGGTGTCATGTTTCAGCGTGGGTGCATTCCAGTAAGTCAACACTGCTGTTTTCTTTCTTTCCTCAGCCGTCCCATGAAATTAGATGTAGCATCATTTAAAGAAACAAATGGCCTTCCATCCTTGTGTGTTAACATGTGACCTTTGTTTCATCACTGTTTGTTTGTAAAACGGCTTTTCTGAATTCACGTTTTTTCACCCCTTGTTCATCCCTACATCGTCAGTTACTGCTTTAAAGGGCTGAACAGAAATTTATCATGTAATTTAAGTTTTGGTTTGGACCAGAAACCGGACGTGGCAACGATTTATATAAATCTTTAATAGTACAAGAGAAAGAAGAGGAAAATGTAACATCTTTGATTTAAATTAAAAGTTTGGTTGTTGGTTTTTAGTTCAGACAATAAAGGCTATCCCTATATTGTAAAATAATAATCAAATATAATTGTCTTCTCGTTAGAGTGTCTGTTGACTTAAACCCTCTGTCAACTTTCCTGAAAGCTAAAAAAAATGAAAATGGAGCTCTGATGGAAACCAGCCAAGACAAGTGATACAATACTGTGATATTTTGAACTGCACATGTTTAAATACTGGTTAATGGGACACTAAAATCCTTTTTCTTTATGGTAAAGTCAAGTATATAAACACGTGCTTACTGCTGACACAACTGAATCAAACTGTATTCAAAGCTTTTATTAAAGGATGTTTTTAAGTGGATGTGAAACGTGGGTGAATCTGTCCAAAGGCTTGTGGGTTCTTTGATTAAAACTGTTTTATTTTTAATAATGTAACACTGATAAGTTATTAAACAATAAAGGTTAAACATGTCATTTGCATTTGTAAATGTAGTTTGTAGACATTTAGCATTTTTGGTTTGATAAATAGATTATTGCTAGTAGTTTAATATAAGATTAACTAAAATTAAAACTTGAGAAAAAAATCTTAAGTGATTTTACAGTAGTCAAAATTTGAAGTAGGAGTTTTAAACTCTGTTCTTGTTTTAGGACAACTTTGATTAAATGTTTTATCCACTTCAAATGTTGACCACTATATCCAGTACTCGAGATGAGGGGGGATGGCATCCCCCCTGAAATAAAAACGGTCCAAATCATCCCCCCTCTCCATCCCTTATGTCATTTCATCAATGAATGTGGTTTTACTGCTATTTCAACATTTAAAGTCATCACCAGAAAAATAACTTATTTGACAATTTTCACCTGTTTCAAGTACATTTTCACTTGAAATAAGTAGGAAAATCTGCCAGTGGGACAAGATTTATCTTCTCATTACAAGCAAAAAAATCTTGTTCCACTGGCAGATTTTTCTACTTATTTCAAGTGAAAATCTACTTGAAACAGGTGAAAATTGTATTTTTCCAGTGATGAGTCGTGTTTTAAGTGTAATGAGATTTTTTTTTACTAAAATGAGACATTTTAACTAGAAATAAGAAAAATATTCTTAAGATTTAGAGTTTTTGCAGTGATCCATTTTACTTATCCTGTGAAGGACAGAGTCATATTGATAAGTTCAGAAAACTGTTTTTTATTGTTGTGTTTTGATGTATTAGATGTAGTGGATATTTAAAGCTTACAGAAGGCTGCATTTAACTGCTGCTATGTCATTCTTGCAGTATTTCTGCAGCTGTTTTGGTCAGTTATATTATTTGTAATATATTATATTATTTGTAATCAGCTGTCCCCATATGATAAAATCCACCATCCCCCCTGATTTTTTTTTTTTACAACTTGAGTACTGACTATATCCACACATGCACTATTATTATTTTGTGTTGTAATCCATTTGCAACTGATTAAATCAACCATCTACTTTAAGTTCTCTTCGTTGACACTATAAAATGATACGAGCATGTAAATACAATGCGCCACTCATAAGTTAAATCATCTTTAAGTGGTGTGAAACAATTGCAAAACATCACGTGCCTCAAACTCATCAACTTCTGAATTTCCGAGGGCACGTAAACGCACCTTGGGTTTAATTTGAAATGTTTTGGGGTTTTTTTTAAATAAAATGTATGTACATTTTTTCTTTCTTATACACTTCTTGTTTATATGCAATAGTAGTGCGTCATAACTATCTGGAATTGATTATTGAATTATTTTTAAGAAGCGCGTTCACGAGGATCCGCGTTCACTCTTCTCATCACCCGCGACCCGAGAGAAGCGTCAAAACGACTTTATTATAATAATATCCACCTGCACACGGAAAAACCCCGCAGTAATTAAAAAGGTACTGTGTTGGACTTTTCTTCTAACTCGCCGTTCTGCATTTGTTTGTGCTGTATTGTTATTATAATAATTATTATTATATCTGCTGTTTAAGGAAGTTGATCCAGTCTGAGCAGAACTGTGCAGTTGACGATCTAAATGCTATTCAATCTCTATTTCTGTTGGCAAAAGATTAATAAGTGACAAAACAGTGCAGTAAAGCAAGAAGTTTTATGGTATAAACGTGTATTTTGTGTCCAAACTTCAAATTGTGTCTTGTACTATAATCATAAACACACCTCTACTTCTGAAAAGAGCAGTGTCATCAAATATATAGGTAAAATAAGAATACTTTGTTACAATCAACAAAGAAATAACCTCATCTGAAGTTAATTATCTGTTGTTAGACTGTTGTTTTAAGTTTTATGAGGTTAGGCCCTCCAGTGTGTTGAGTTTTAGGGAAATAGAGTTTCAAGTTGATGTTAACTTCCTTTTTGAGACTTCAGCAAATAGTGGTCTGTGTATTTTGTTTCATTTTAATCATCAAACCAGTGACCACAAGTAACATTTAGGCCCTGACCCAGCAGGTTTGATCGTGTCCGGTTACACTAACACAAAGATGTGAAGTGCTCAGCACATCTGGGCTCTTTGGTCTGGTTTTATTGTGTTCCATCTCCCCAGATGTGGAAGTCAGTAGTGGGCCACAATGTGAACATGAAGGTGGCTGCGGAGGGGGACGACTGGGAGACCGACCCTGACTTTGAGGTGATTTATTCTTCTTCCCGGGTCGTGCATCGCTGGGGGTCTTGGTTCAGACCTGACTGGGCTTTTGTGTGTTTCAGAATGACGTCTCGGAGCAGGAGCAGAGGTGGGGGGCCAAGACCATCGAGGGCTCCGGTCGCAAAGAGCACATCAGGTGACGAGGAGTTTGTTTCGGGGTGGAAAAAGTGCACAAAAGATGAGGACGAATGCAGGTTATGTTGTGCTGCGTTGCAACAGGAAGAGGAAGTAAGATCAGAGCAGTCTGCCAGGCACCAAGTCTGTCCTAATATGGGTAATATATGATGATGACATGGACGGTGAGATTTAAAACCCCGCTGACGGGCTGCACTTGTATATGTACGAGTTCAGAAGAGAAACTGAGTATCTAAGAATCTAGTTTACTTATTGGACCCAGTCCTCATCATCAAACCACCCAGCGCCAGTTCACAACAAAAGTCATCTCAAGGCAGTTTACAGAGAAGAGAAATGAATTAAAATCCACGCCTACTGGATACAGGCCTGTTAAAATCAAACTATATTCCATTTTAAAGCCACTATGAGGGGGAAAAAATGAAATGTATTCCCAAAGACACTTCCAGCAGAACCAGGCTGAGTAAGAGCAGTCATCCAGCTCGACCAGCGAGAGGGTTACAGCTCAGCAGTCACATCAGCAAACACAAAGACATCCCTCCACTGAAGATTGCTGTAAGACGAAGAACAAAAAAGGCCAAATGTAAATGTATATGAAGAATGAAGAAAGCAGAGGGCGTCTCGGACTAGAGCAACATAAATAACGGCTGGTTTAAAGTCACCTGAGTCAGCCTCTTACTATAATCTTAATTAAAAAGGAGAGTTTCAGGCCTAATCTTCAAGGTAGATAAATCACAAACCGGTTCCACGCAAGAGGAGCCTGAAAACAAAACAAAAAAACTAAGCCTCTGCTTCCTGCTCTACTTTTAAGAAACTCTAGAAACCACAAGTTAGCCTGCAGTCTGAGGGCAAAACGCTCTCTTGTGTATCAGTTTTGCCCTTTTAGGGCCTTTATGCGAAGAATTAAAAATGATGTCCTCAACTTCTCAGACAGCCACTGAAACTTGTTTTATTTGTCAACTAAAGAGCAAGGGCCTCATTTATAAAGCTCGCTTGCGCACAAAACAGGGCTTGAAAGATGCGCGAGCCACCTTCTACGCAAAGGTTGGGATTTAAAAAGAAAAAACTAACCGAAAAATGTGTGTATCTCTACGCCAACCCTGACCCTAGCGCACAAACATTTTGAAGATATGGGGAACTGGCGACGCAGGCGGTGAGGTGGTGAAATGAAGCCAGATTCATGTCATACTCTTAATGTCATCACATATCAGACTTATAGATCCATGTACACCCAAGCCGGTGTTCTGCCGCGTTGTCCTACCTCGGCAGAAAATACTACCGTACCATCCCCGTTTCTTTTATCTCAGTTTCTTTTTTTTCAAAGGCTTTTTCATGCAAATAGACGATTTAACAGCAGGAAGTCAGAAAGTGCTTCACATAGATCTATGTGTGCGACACTTTGGCGGAGGAAAAAAAAAACGTCAAATCACGCTTCCACATAGATAAATGTTGATGTCTATGTGGAAGCGTGATCTGACGGGGTATTTTCATCTGTCAAATCATCCTACCTGCATTTATCTATGTGGAAGCGTGATCTGACGAGGTACAAATCATCCTACCGGCACGGCGTGCCAAAAACTGATTGCCTGCCAGAATCTGATTTCTCCCCTAAAAATGGGTCTTTTCACCTGCCAAAAATTGATTGAAGGCCAAATACAGTTAATGAAAGGTTGTTTCTACCTAAATATGATTTGATCTCATTCTTGAGCTTCATAATCTGAAAATCTGACGTTTCAGCGCTATCGCTAAACGGGCTGCTGTGCGCGTTCCCGCAGCCAGAAATCAGATTCTGGCAGGCAACTCACTCGCTTTATTTTTGTTAGTGATGCCATTACTGTGACCACCAAATAATGTGGTTTTCCTGGCCTCCACCTCATTCACAACATCTCGATCTCAGTCTCCGTGAAATTTTGTGGCACCGGCACGGTTACCTGGCTCGACACGTCTCATTCATCCTGACGCGCAGCAGAAACAGGCTGCAGGAAGCCGCTGCGCATGCTCAGCAGGCTCTTTTATATGCAAATACAGTCATCATGTAGTTTGCATTGCCATTTATGGTATGAAGTGGGCGTGTAGAGGGCGGGATATGAGGCGAATTCACCTGCGCAACCTTCCAGCTCGACTGTGATTTATAAAGCGAACATTGCGTGCAGATGTGCGTGCACGCGGTTTTATAAATCCGGATTTTTATTTGCGCCCGCCATTTTCGGCTTTTGGGTTTACGTGCACTTTTAGTAGGAATCCTACACACTCTTTTATAAATGAGGCCCCAAGTAGGGATGGGCGGTATGGACTAAAAAATGTATCACGATAATTTCTGGCATTTATCCCGATAACGATAAAATTGACGATAAAGAAAAAACCAATTCAACCTTTGTAACTATAAATCTATCACCACATTCAGTCTTTGGAGCCCCTAAAACACTGCTCTAAAAGAATACTAAATGCTACTAAACTACACCAATTAAATTGAATTAATAAAAACTAATTAAATGAGTTACACCTGCAAAACTGGAATAACTCAAGCTCCTCGCTCTCAGATCCGCCTTCCGCATTTCTTTCTTTCTTTCTTTCTTTCTTTCTTTCTTTCTTTCTTTCTTTCTTTCTTTCTTTCTTTCTTTCTTTCTTTCTTTCTTTCTTTCTTTCTTTCTTTCTTTCTTTCTTTCTTTCTTTCTTTCTTTCTTTCTTTCTTTCTTTCTTTCTTTCAGGCTCATATCTTTCTTTCTCTTTCTTTCAGGCTCATTTCTTTCTTTCTTTCAGGCTCATATCTTTCTTTCTTTCTTTCAGACTCATTTCTTTCTTTCTTTCTTTCAGGCTCATTTCTTTCTTTCTGGCTCATATCCTTCCTTCCTTTCTTCCTTCCTTCCTTCCTTCCTTCCTTCCTTCCTTCCTTCCTTCCTTCCTTCCTTCCTTCCTTCCTTCCTTCCTTCACGTACACGTACACGTACGTTGTCGTTTCGTTTTCGTTATCGTTTTTACCACGAGATGACAAATTCTTATCGTGGGGAATTTTTTTGACGGTATATCGTGAATGGTAAAATATCACCCATCCCTAGCCCCAAGTCAATAACTGATGTTCCTCACAGTACGATGCTTGAGCCCGGACATTTAGTTTCCTGCTCCAGTAGGATGCCAGGGCCCACTACCCCAGCCTTAAGACCTGACCGTGGCTCTGGGGGTCTCTGCTATAGACCAGCAGTCAGGATAGTAGAACTTGGATGGCCTGCAGGTTGATACTTGTGTGACCCTCCAAGGATGCTCCTGACCCATAGTTAGTGGTGGTTCTGGGATGCTGGATGATGCTGCAGAAAGCTTAGTGCGTTCCACAGCATCTCCAGACTATTTCAGTGCTGCCACATGTGCTCAGACTGAACCTGTGCTCATCTTTGGGGCAGACAGTCACTGGTGATCTCTAGTGAATCAGCCTTCATGGTACTGGAGGACTTTGTGCCTTCATATTCTGCTCATGAAGTCTGCGTCTGACATTTCTGACACGATTGAGCAGATATCGGTTCAGCTCTTGTTGCTTTATCCTCAAAACCCTTTTGGGTCGTGCAGGAAGAGACTTCAACTAACAGTTTCAAGGGAACTGAACATTCACCAAAAATATAAACGGTTTGGACCTTTGTCCTTGTTCTGTCTCAGCAGAAGGTTTAATGGAGTTAACGTGCAGTTTTTCTGTATTTTGACTGAGAAACAGATAAATGACCAACATTGGAATACAGGACCAAACTGAGACCATCTTCGTTTGCATCAAACTGATCTCAGCGTCTGTGTGTTGTTTCTCTGCAGTGTTGCAGAGCTAAGAAACAAGGTCGCTGCAGAGCACGAGCAGGTGAAGCAGAAGGATCAGACCCCCAAAGCCTCATATGGCTACGGAGGCAAGTTCGGGGTGGAGAAGGACCGGATGGACAAGGTTTGCTGATTCCTACTCTTGATGAGCCCATCTACATCGGTTCTGTGTTTCATTCTCTCCTTTACGTTTGGCGCTGATTGTAAATCTTGTAAATCCTCCAGGCGGCTCTGGGTCACGATTACGTGGCACAGGTCGAGCAGCACTCCTCCCAGAAAGACATGGCAAAGGGATTCGGTGGGAAATTCGGTGTTCAAAAAGATCGTGTTGACAAGGTGAGAAATACAAACGCAATCTTTACCTCCAGTTCAGTTAACAAGAGATTTGATGGCTGAAATAAGATCATGAGTTAAATAATTTAGATATGACTGAAGAGCAACCATAAATATGTCTCGTTTGTCATTTATCTTGAAGATTAAATGCCATGTCTGTGTTATCTGTACAGTCTGCCATGGGCTTTGAATACAAGGGAGACGTCCAGCAGCACAGCTCCCAGAAAGGTTGGTCCGCTGTTCATCTACTTAAGTAGTAGTAGTAGTGTTTATTTTCGAATATGATAAGTAGTAGGGCTGGGGATCGATTCAAATGTCAAGAATCGATTCGATTCCGATTCTGAAGATTCAGAATCGATTATCAAGATTTGATTCGATCCGATTCGATTCCGATATTGATTTGTGTTAGTGTTATTAAAACAGTTTTTTGAGCTGTTGCATGAATTATATGACTGTAGTTATGCAAAATATTACTACTAGTATTATATTGAGATTAAACAGCAAGTATTGCAGCTAATGATGCTGTAAGGACCAATCAGCTCCCAGAATGCTGATAGAACTGCTTTCAGAAACTTCATGTGGGTCAGAATTACCAAACAGATCCAGGGAGGAAACAGAGACGGATGAAATCAGTTTTATTTTTTCCCACATTCCGTTTTTATTTGTTCCATTTTCGGTTTATTTTGGTTTTTAATTTTTGAGAATTTGGTTTTTAGCATTTTTTGCAAATGTAACCCCAAGACAGTATATGAAGTAATGAAATATAGACAATTTATGCAATTATAACCTAACATTTTAATGTTTTCATACCTTTAAACATATTTAAAGGCAAAAACATGGCACCAGTTATTCTCGTGTCCAACAAAACATAACTTTTTTGGGGATAAACAAAAAAATAACCAAAAGTTGTAATGTAATGATGAAAAGAAAATACATAAATAAATAAAAGAAAATAAAAAAATAAACCAGGCCTAATAAGTAGATATATGAATATCTACTTAACACTGTAACCTGAAGTTTACAGTTTGGAAAAAGACTACCTTTGTTTTCCCCCATTTTTGACTGAGAGGTTATCTGGTTGTAGATGGATTTTAAGGCACAACTTCAAACACAAGAGCCTTGTTGTATAACACCAGGGGTTAAAACTAAAAAAAACTAAAGAAATGAGTCATGGCATCAGAAAAGGTGGACCTTTACAAGTCTGGCTCATGTTCAGGTATAGGGCTGTTCGATTTTGCCCAAAAATAAAAACTCTATTTTTTTCTCTCAAAATCCGATTTTCGATTACGATTATTTTGTGAATTGACAAAAGGCAAAGAAATGATTTCAAATATGCTGTTTTTTTATTGAACATTTGCCCCATTGGGCTTTAAGTGTAAACTTTGCTCTTATTAAACCAAAAATGAATGAATAAAGTGCAAAACTCTGTAAAATAAGTTGTTGCAAACATACAGTAAGTTATATTTCCAATTAAATAAAACAAGACATTTTCTAATTAAACTAAACTGGGTCTTTGCATGCTAAATAATAATGCAACCCATGAAGGAGGTAGAGGTGTGTAATGTCAGTCATTACATTTGCTATTCACATTTGCAAGTTTTTTGCAAGGAACACGAGCCGGTCTACCGCATTGAGGGATGCCCGGTGGCATGTTACAACGCCCCCTCCTACACTAAAGAGCCTCTCCGATGGGGCACTTGTCGCAGGTATTGAGAGGTATTTCCATCAATCATTAATATGTGTGCAGACAAGGTAAAAAAAAAAAAAAAAAAAGGGAAAAATCGATTTTACGATTTTCACGTTTTAACATCGTTCTAATTACATAATCGCGATTACGATTTAAAATCGATTAATCGAACAGCCCTATTCAGGTACAATTTCCAGAGACTTGAAGGTCCTATGTTGACCTGTTCAAAAAACAAAAAGAAAGAAAAGAAGCCTAAACATCACAGTAGCTGAGATGAAGATGCTTCAGTGCACATTTAGTCCCAGAACAAACAGTGAAAGACCTCTTAAAGATATTGGCACCAGGAAGATGTTGCCATCGAGCTGAAAGCCAGTTTAGCGAGGAGACTTGGATGTTCATCTACGGAGGTCTGTCCCGTGGTCTGCTGTGACTGAACCGTTTAGGGGGGAAGGAGGAAGCTTGCAGGCCGTAGAACAGCTTTCCAGCTGTGAAGCATGGCGGTGGAAGCATCATGATGTTGGGTTGCTTTCCTGCTGGAGGGACTGGTGCGCTTCAAAAGATAGATCGCTTCATTGAGGATTACGTGGAGCAACATTTTAAAGGGTCTCATGGGTCTTCCAAATGAATAATCGTCCTAAAAAGGTGTCCAGTAAGTTTCTGAGCGGCTTAACGATGACGAAGTGAAGATATTTGAGAGACGGCTGCAAAGATGTGCCGTCAGTTCTGCCCAAAATGTTTCAGTCAAAGTTAACAGCTTAAATGCAATTCTACCAAAGAAAAAAAAGGGAACCTCTTATTGTTCTGATATTTTCAAAATAAAAGTGAGTCATCTCTTTGTAGAAGTTTCTTCCTCACAGACTGTCTCACTCGAGATTTTCCTCACGATTCACTGTTTTTGTAGATTACTCGAAGGGGTTTGGAGGAAAGTATGGCGTTGAGAAGGAAAAGGTGGACAAAGCAGCGCTGGGTTACGACTACAAAGGCGCGACGGAGAAGCATCAGTCGCAGAAAGGTGAGTTCACGCTGTAGAAATCTGCAGTTTCACTCACATGCTTTACTCTGAATCTTTTTTTTTTTTACTTGACTAGACTATGCCAAGGGATTTGGAGGGAAGTACGGAGTGGAGAAGGAGAAGGTGGACAAAGCTGCCGTTGGTTACGACTACAAAGGAGAAACAGAGAAGCACCAGTCACAGAAAGGCGAGCCAAACTGGAAGCTTTAATCAGTTCTGACTGCTGACTGTTTTTTTTTTTTAATATATTATTTTTTCTTTTCAGATTACTCAAAAGGATTTGGGGGGAAGTTTGGAGTTGAGAAGGAAAAGGTGGATAAAGCAGCTCTAGGTTATGAGTACAAAGCTGAGACGGAGAAGCATCAGTCGCAGAAAGGTGAGTGACAGTCGGCGGATGTTTGTGAAACCTGAGCCTTCGGAGGAGCTTCAGGCTGACGAAACGTTCCTCTGTTCAGATTATTCAGCAGGTTTCGGGGGTCGTTATGGAGTACAGAAGGACCGCATGGATAAGGTAACCATCAAAGATCATTGATTATGTAATCTGCTCAGAAATACTGCCATATTTATAATGCAAGACATAGAATAATGGAAGTGAGAAGTAGATGAAGCTGCTGTTTGTGATGTGGATCAGTTTTCCTTCAATCCAGGATCCACTGTTTTAGATATTTCCCTGGATTGAGATGATGGGATCTCAACATCAGCGTATTACTATTATTATAATTATAATAATAATAGTATTGTTATTGCTAATGATCCAACGTGTAAAACATGCAGGACAGGTGATCCTGAGAAACAAAACTATTTTAGTCTGAATTGACTGAAGACTAAATTGCAAAAATGAATATTTTATAAATAACTAAAAAGCATAAAGACAAAATTAAAAGTTTGGACAGCTATTAACTTAAGAACACCTCCAGCATCTTTTAAGTCTTTCAGCTCATTTTTTATTGCATATTCTTGTTCCCTGATTCTTGGTTTAAATCCTTGTGATTCTTCATGTTTAGGTTAAAAACCTTTTTTTTTTCTGCTATATAACTGAGCCATTTAGGTTTTTTTTTCTCTACCAGACATGTTCTGACTTCAACAAAAAAACAAATCACGAACAGTCGACCTGAACCTAAATATTAGAGAGATGCCCTTCAGGAAATCCTGGGCTTTTATCTCCACGTTTGCGTTTTGTGGTCAGGGAGGTTCGGATTCAGCCCAATGTTTGTTTCAAAACATTATTAGGTTTTGCAAACCTGAAATACTGAATTTGTGAAGATGCAGGAAAGATCGAAGTGAAACCTCAACTTCACCTCGAACCTTAATGACCTGTTTTTAATTAGTTTTCTATCACAAACTACTGGATTGGGACTTCGGAGTTCTAAGAGATTGTTTACACTGAGAGTTGAGAGAAAACATCATTTATGAATTAAGGTTTGAATTTTCACCTGGTTTGTAAACGTGAATAACCTGTCAGACTTAATGAGATAGAACTCTTTACATGACACATTGGACAGTTTTCTGAGAGGATGACCAAACTTTGCTTAATTAGCAGCCAGAGATGAGCAATCAATTCTAAAATTGTAAATTTTGATTCATTTTCTGTTTCATCAATCTAATCTCAGGAATGTTACTGAACCAAAATCATTATGGGGGAAAAAAAGATTTTGAAAATTTTAACTTAAATAAATGATGCTGTAAATGCATGTCTTTCTCCACATTTAACCTCTAGAGTGCTGTCGGCTTCTCAGACATGGACTCCCCGACCTCGGCGTATGAAAAGACACAACCTCTAGAGGCCTGTAAGATCCCACAACGCAATCACTCATTCTTGTCATTTTTTACCAGAAATACAACTGCAGTTGCTGCTTCTGTGCTGCGTTCATGTTAAGTTTTTGTCTGGTTCCTGCAGCCAGTGCGGGCGCGGGGAAACTGAAGGCTCGTTTCGAGAGCATGGCCAAGGCCTCGGACGAGGAGAACAGGAAGAAGGTGGAGGAGGAGCGAGCGAGAAGACAAGCCAGAGAGAGCAGAGAGAGGGAGGAGGCCAAACGCAGACAGCAGGTTCGGCCGGGACGCATTTGAACGACTTAGTCGGTGAGTTGTTCTCGGTGCACAAGCAAGTGACGAGGCGTTGTCGTTGTCTGCTTTAGGAGCAAGACACCAGAGAGGAAGAGTCTCACCCACTGCCTGCTGAGCCTGAGGATCCAGTGTACGAAATGCCGCCACCAGATGGTGCAGAGTCCGACATGCCGCCACCAGATGAGGATCCAGAGTCCGACATGCCGCCACCAGATGAGGATGCAGAGTACGACATGCCACAAGAAACTCAACACATGCCAGAGATACAAGAAATACCCGAGCTGGAGGTGAGTCCCACACATCCCATTATGCAGGTGATTTGAGTCGAGTATGGATACAAGAGGGGTATGAGGGGAAATCTTAGATGTGCAATCATGTAAGCTGCGGTTTTCCCATTTTTCAGGGTGAACCAGAGTACGAGGAGCCCCCAGTTTTGCCCCCGCGCTCAGAAGATCCCCCCGAACCAGAAATCCCTCCTCTGCCTCACAGGTCAGCAGCCGTGGATGAAGATCAGGGAGAATACGAAGAACTTCTTGAACGACCTCCTCCTCCTCCTGCGCCGACAGGTCTGCTTTTGAGGAAAAACCTTCAGATAAACCATAAGCCTGTTGCTTTAAAAACGTATTAATCTCTGGTTTGTTTGCAGCGGTGGAGGACGTCTATGAAGAGGTGGCTGAAGGCCAGAGGGCAGTTGCAATTTATGACTACGAGGGAGGTACGTCACACTCTCTAAGACTATGTAATCATTAGGTTACAACTCTGTTTAAATGTTTCACTCTTGTGCATCTTATGTTTTCACACAGAGGCAGATGATGAGATCTCTTTCAACCCGGATGATGTCATCACCAACATAGAGATGATTGACGAGGGCTGGTGGAAGGGACAATGTCACGGAAAAGTCGGGCTGTTCCCGGCCACTTATGTCCAGCTCATTTAGACACAAACTGTTTTGTTCTTTTACATTTGCTTCACAAAGTCGATTTTCTTAAGATTGTTTAATACAAATGCTTTTTTTAATTCTGTATTTATATACAAAATCATTTCATGCTGTATTTCACTGAGATCTGAAGATGCAAAGGCCAAAGAACTTCACTGCAATGAACTTACAGTTACAGGCAATAAAACCACTTTTAACAAAAGTTGTTGGATATTTTTTATCCAATCTGAATCATTTCTAATTGGAAATTAGAAATGATTCAGAGAAAACTGTTGATTTGATACAGTTTAGTTGCTCAAGCTTGTGCAAACATCTACCACAGTGAGACAAATCGACAAATTCATGATACCTTAAAAAAAAAAACAAGTCGAGGGCCGAAAAACAACCTCCTATCTGAACATTTCACTTTTTTGGGAAAACACAAAAACAGTACCTGGTTGGTATCATTAACACATAATATAGTAATATAGTCCCAAAACAGTGAAATGTTTAGGGGTATCCTTAAAAAATAGCATTCTACAAGAAAAGAACACAGTTTTTTGTGTTTTCCCAAAAAAGTGAAATTTTCAGATAGGAGGTTATGTTCTTCGGCCCTCGAAGTGGAAAAGACTGGAACCCCACGTCTTCTGTGGAACTGTTAATTCAGGCACCTCCTACACATCTTACACAAGAGACTTGTTCCAAAATAGAAATGAAGCTCTCACTCCATGAGAACAAACTCTATTCTCTGATGAAGGTCTGTCCAGTTTACAATTTCCAGCTCTGTGGTAACGGCCACGAGTCTCACAATCCTCAGAGGAAAGTTCAACAACAGAGAGTTGATGCTTTGATGCAGTGATTCTGCATCCAGTCTTCAAAATAAAGTATGGGTGTTTAGTTTTCCTCTCTTTTACCAAGCAACTCCCTTCTTCTTCTTGCCTTTCCCACTTTTCTTTGCCATTCGTTTGCCTTTCATTTTCTTGGCCTGCCGTTGGCTCATCCAAACAGGATACTGTCCATGTTCGTTCAGCAGAGTTGTCTTGTTGCGCTTTTCTTCCATGTCCATCTTCCCCTCTGAAACAGAAGTGCAGTAGTGAGCACCTAGAGAAGGCGTGTTAGACGCTAAAAAGACAATCAAGTCGCTGGCAGGGGTACTAAGTGACCATGAAATTGTAATTCCTTGTGATTGATTAAAAAGAAAAAGCAATTGAAAGGCATTTATCAATCTGTCACTCACCTTCACCCTCTGCCGTTTCAGAATCTGTCTGCTTGGTAATCTTTTCCGCTGGCACCACTGTGGCGATATCCTGCAAGTCGGTCATGTCTGCTTCTCCTTTCTTGTCCAGACTCAGGGCCTGTTTGAGGCGAGCCAGCTCCTTGGGAGCATTTTTCTTCCTCTTCTCTGCCCGCATCTTGCGCTTCCATTTGCTGCGGAGACTTTTAGCCATTTTATGGATAATCTGGAGGAAAAAAAAAACATTGCCAACTTTACTAAATAAAATAATAAAAGCATCTCAGATATTTATTTTTGCTCCATTTTTTCATATTTTCTTCGGCATCATTATTTAACATGTTAATACAGCTTAGTTTCCTGGATGCCTCATCTCTAACGCTTTAACATCCAATTTTGATTAAAAGTCAGTGACAGGGTTTAAGAAAGTTTAAAAACACTTTATTCTCATATGCAACAGCAAGAAATGTGTTTCAATGTTTCTGATCACAGTTCCAGAGTTACTATTCAACAAAATTCCGATTTAATTGACTATTTAACAAACCCCGGATAATAGTTTAGAAAGATGTTTACGCATTGACCATAAAGTTAACACATACTATCAGTCATTTCTTTAACGATTTATATATATATATATACACACACACACACACACACACACACACACACACATACATACATACATAGCCATCAATGTAAGTACTGTGTCTAGCTAGTCGCTAACTGTGTAGCTATCCGAAAGAGGTTAAAACAGCATTTTTACATCGTTTCAGACACATTCTACGGTTCTTTTACTAGCTATGATTAGCAATGACAGTTGTGATTATTATTTCAAAATATAAAAGTAAATGGACACTTACATTTAGTTTATTTTACCTGCTGAAATGTTCAGCGTTGCAACAGAAAAACACGGTGCGCCGAACACGTGTTTGCAAGGGAGGAAAGTGATGACGCGTCTAAAAAAGAGCTGGGACGTGATTGGCTGCTTGAGCTGATCTGAGTATCGCAGCGTCTGATTGGTCAGTGAGCTCAATCCAGGAAGTTTCCCTAAATGTAAACAAACAAAATGTCGCCGAGAGTGCAGTAAGTTTCACATGTAGAGCCCTTTTTCAAGTTTTGCTCATCGACCGCTAACCTTCTAATTATTTTTTTTAAAGGAATTAGAGTCGTAAATTGTTTTGAGGTTTCTCTTGTGTCTATCTGGGACTTGTGTGGGAGTCATGAGCAGCTGCTCCACCGGCCAGACTCCTGCTCGCAGCTTCGCAGCAATGTCCAGCCCTCCTCCGTCCTCCTCTTTATCACTCTCGACCAACATGCTGGACTCTGCTGCAGAGCAGATGATGGTCCACAGGAACTTCCACGCAGCTTTTGACACATGCCAGAAAGGTCTGGAGAGCCTGGCGAGTGCGGAGCCGGAGGACTACAGGTGAATCAAATGCACATGGAGTCACTTCATGCAGCCCAACCTGTATGACTGGTGTCACAGCATGAATGAATGAATGAATGAATGAATGAATGAATGAATGAATGAATGAATGAATGAATGAATGAATGAATGAATGAATGAATGAATGAATGAATGAATGAATGAATGAATGAATGAATGAATGAATGAATGAATGAATGAATGAATGAATGAATGTTTATTTCGAACATGTATATAAAATGAAAGTAAAAATAATAATAAAAAGATAAACATTTACATCTTCATACATATGTTCGAAAAAAAGGAGTAGGAAGAAGTGTTCACTTTTTCCTAGTTCCTACCCCTTTATAACATTATGGATTTACATTATTGCTATTATTATATCTACACAATATCCATATAAATGTAATCTATATAAATACTCCGTAAACATGCCTATTATTACATAATTATCCATATAAGTATATAGACAATATAAATATTACATAAATATTATATCAATATCTAGAAAATACAACTATTATATACATCCAGAGGTGGGTAGATGAGCCAAAAATTGTACTCAAGTAAAAGTATTATTACTTCAGAATAATATGACTCAAGTAGAAGTAGAAAGTAGTCATCCAAATAATTACTTGAGTAAAAGTAAAAAAGTACTTGGTGAAAAAACTACTCAAGTACTGAGTAACTGTTGAGTAACTTCTGATTATTTTTTTTAACACAACCATTCAAACAGAAAAAAGTACAAAATAATCATATTCAGGCAAATTAAACCAATAAAATAATACAATAAATTAAAATTAATAAAAAATAAAAAATAGCTTAAATTAAAATAAGCTTAAAGTAAATTCAAGTACTTTAATAAATAATAAAATAACAGAATAAAAAAATAAATTAAGCACAAGTAGCACAAAATTTCAAGCCTTTGTACTTTTCTTTTTTAACCAGGCAGAACTAGAACAACATGAACTCATAGAAACTCTGTGTGTGTTTGAGTCTGTGTAAATGTGACAAAACATGCAAAAACAAACATTTTTCCCAAAGAATCACCCAGTGATGTCATGAGATTGACGCGTACATGGATAAAAGGGATAAAAGAAAAGTAACAGCTCAACGTAGCCTAATGTAGCGGAGTAAGAGTAACAGTTTCTTCTTCACAAATCTACTCAAGTAAAAGTAAAAAGTGTAGTGATTCAAAACTACTCCTAAAAGTACAAAATTTCCCAAAACATACTCAAGTAAATGTAACGGAGTTATATAACTCGTTACTACCCACCTCAGCTTGTGTCACAGCATGTTTGAATGAATGTAAGCTTTATGAATGAATTTACGCTTTATTCCGAACATGAGAAAACATAAAAACAACACACAAGTCAAAATAGTCAAAACAACAAAAAAATAAAATAAAACAATGTTACCATGTCCGAAAAGGAGTAGAAAGAAGCATGTGCTTATTTAATCCTACCAGAGGTGTCAAAAGTATTCACATTCATTACTCAGGTAGAAGTATAGATACTAGAGTTTAAAAATACTCCTGTAGAAGTTGAAGTATCAACTCAAGTTTTTGACTCAAGTAAAAGTATAAAAGTACTGGTTTCAAAACTACTTAAAGTATAAAAGTAAAAGTAATGTAAGGGGGAAAAAGCTTTTAACGGCAAAAGCCATTGAAAATGAATGAATGTTAGTATAATGCAAATATATTAAAGAACCATATATGTGTACTATTGAGCATTAACATGCATTTCAGAGAGCAGGAGATATGATGACTAGTTGCCTATAAGTATTGTAATGGTGCAAAAAGTCAAACTTCAGAGGCATGTTATCATTTATCCTAACCTTTATTGGAATGTACATCCAAGTTTAGTTGCAGGAATCTGAGGGAAAGGATGTAAGAACAAAACTGGACAAGAACATGTGAAACAACCACAACCAAATTCACTCTATCCGGATGGAGCAATTTAACTGGATAGTTTTTTTTAAAGGCCGAAATGAAATAGAGTAACGAGGCTGTTTTTAAAATGTAAGGAGTAAAAAATACAGATAATTGCATGAAAATGTAAGGAGTAAAAGTGAAAAGTCGTCTGAAAAATAATTACTCCAGTGAAGTATAGATAACCAATATTTCTACTTAAGTAAGGTAACAAAGTATTTGTACTTCGTTACTTGACACCTCTGCCTAGTTCCTACCCCTTTTTGCGATTTTTGCATGAGAAAAACATTAAAACAACACACAAGTCAAAATAGTCAAAACAACAAAAAAATAAAATAAAACAATGTTACCATGTCCGAAAAGTAGTTGAAAGAAGCATGTGCTTATTTAATCCTATCCCTTCTCCCTTCTCAGTAATTACAATCCTTAATCAATTTCAATATTTATGTATTGTATGTATATACAATTATGTAATATATGTTATATTTTTATTGGGTATGTAGCATATATATATTTATAGGGATATTTATGTAGTTTATATAGTGTATATTTATATAGATGTATATAATAGTTGTATTTTCTAGATATTGATATAATATTTATGTAATATTTATATTGTCTATATACTTATATGGATAATGATGTAATAATAGGCATGTTTACGGAGTATTTATATAGATTATATTTATATGGATATTGTGTAGATATAATAATAGCAATAATGTAAATCCATAATGTTATAAAGGGGTAGGAACTAGGAAAAAGTGTACGGTACACTTCTTCCTACTCCTTTTTTTCAAACATATGTTAATATGAAGATGTAAATGTTTATCTTTTTATTATTATTTTTACTTTCATTTTATATACATGTTCGAAATAAAAATTAATTCATTCAAAAATATCCTGTCTTAACACCTGGTGATTGTCAAAGTCCTTCATCCTCCCTGTGAAAACCATCTTTTTGTACCGCTGTTTGAACTGGCTCATGCTTGGACATTGCTTGAGCTCCGCACCAAAACTGTTCCACAACTTCACTCCACATATGGAAATAGTAAATGTTTTAAATTGTTCTCCCCCATGTTTCTGTGGTTTTGTCACTGTAGATGTGGAGAATTAAAGGCTGGTTTCTGCATCTTGGGGATTCAGGCTCTCGCTGAGATGAACCAGTGGAGCGGTGTCCTCTGCTGGGTCCTGCAGCAGTATGAACATCAGGAGGAGATCCCAGCGAAAATCATGCAGATGTGGTGAGGAAGGCTCACACATTCAGGCTATTTATTTGATTTTCATCATTTATTTTTAAGTTGTAGTAGGTTGATAGAGAAAACAATCCAAAAAGTTGGCATGCTACAGGGGATATTTTATTTTATATATATATTATAAAGTAGAGACCTACCCCAGCCTTTGAAATTCCTTGATTTTTATCAATTTATATCCATGATAATTAATGAGGCTTCATACACGATTGTGAATAGCAGGAAACTTAAGAGGATGTTAACTTATTTCATATACTACACCGGTCATGAAATCACTACACTGGCTTCCAGTGAGTCAAAGGATAGAGTTTAAAATCTTACTGCTGGTCTACAAAGACCTGAATGGTCTTGGACCAAAATACATGCTGGATCTGTTAGTTCCTATGAAGCTCCCAGACCCCTGAGGTTCATCTGGATCTGGTTTGTTGTGATTCCCAAAAACAAGAACCAAGCAAGGTGAGGCAGCGTTCAGTTATTCTGCTCCTCACCGGTGGAACAAACTTCCTGTAGACCTGAGGTCTGCTCCAACTGTCAGCTCCTTCAAATCAGGGCTAAAAACATTACTGTTTACTGAAGCATACTCTTAAATTAAACTTACCTGCTGTACTCTACTGCCCTTACTTTTTAATAATTTGTGCTTTTTATTATTTTCCTCTTATCATTTTATTTAATTGTATTTGTTATTTACTGTTTAATTGTGTCTTGTCGCTTTTAATGTTGATGTAAAGCACTTTGAATTACCTTGTGTTGAATTGTGCTATACAAATAAATTTGCCTTGCCTTGCCTATACCATGTGGACTGATTTTCTCCTGTGTTTTTGGCAGCATACTTCTGTACTCCAAGGTTGGTGAGCCCGCTGTGATGCACGATGCAGCCAGAATTTGGTTGCACAGTCCACTAAAATCCAGAGTAGCTGGTTTCCGGACAGTCGCAGAGTTATATCTGCTGCACATACTTGTGCCACTTGGACATTTAGAGGAGGCTCAGGAGTTTATTGAAGGTGAGGTTGGCGACGCTGCATTCCAGGACCAGAGACAAACAGCGCTGGATATTGTGCATGAAAAAGCACAGCAGAATCAAGAGCCATCTTCAAATCCCAATTCAGAGTCTGGAAATGCTGCACATCCTGTGTCAATTCAAGGTCTGATATTTCTGCTCAACCTTCCTCACTCAAGTTATACTCGGTCACATAAGTAAAAACTACAGATGAGTTTTCTAATTGTGTTCTGCAGGTGGGGTCATCCATAAACTTGCATCCATGGTCACGTTTCTGTACAGAAAACTACTGTTGTCTGGCTCTGGCTCATTCTCCCTCCGGAGGTTCTTCCTGGCAGCTGTTCTCGTCTACATGCTTTTAGTCCGAATGGATCCAGGTTGGATGAATGTTCCTGTTCATAGAGATATCACCAGTCTTTTAAAAACGTATTAAAATGGAATTAAATGCTTTTCCCACTTTTTTTTTTATCTGCAGCTCTTCCTTCTTCATTCATGTGGATTTCCAAACTTCTCCAGCTGCTCAAGCAGATGTGGAGAGCCATGTTTGCACCGTATTATCAGGCTCTTAATTAAAACGAAGGACTGTGAGAATCACAATGGGTTGTTTCAATTCCCTCTTACTTCACGGTTTTGTAGGGGTATGTGTAGTTTCCTGAGACTCCCAACATCAATCACATTAACAATTTTACTTTGGTCACATTTCATTTTATTTCTTTTCTGGGAGAAAACACAGCTAATGTAGAAATGATCCACAGACTATCAGCAACAGATTTTTTTACCTGTTTTTTTGTTTACATCGCTAAATTTACAAATAATGTATCTCTTCTTCAAGTTGTTTATGAATCTCTAACTAATCATTTAGCCATAACTCCAGCACAAGACTCAGGCCATCAGGATTGCAGCTTTATTTCATCATGGAGTGGTTTGTATAACCACATGAGAAGTTAAAGTATGAGTAAAGTAAAGTACTTAATTTCATTATTATTAATTATCTTATGTTTCTGTTTTGTTTTTGTCTGTTGTACATTCAGTTAGTCTGTAACTTTGTGTTTTGCTGCTGACTACTTAAAACAGGTCTCTCTTGTGAATGAGAGCCTGGGTCTCAATATGATTTTACCTGTATAAATAAAGGTTAAGAAATAAAAAAAAAAATTAACTGAAAAACAGTAACAGTCCACAGTCTGCTAAAGGGGGTAAAAAATACATGCAATATATTTATGAACATTTTTCTCACTGATTTATTAAAGAAAAAAGCAGGGGCAGTTGGAGATTCTAACGCTGATTAACAAGTCTTTTTTTTTTCTTTTTTTCACATTCTTTCTCAGATATGCTCTCCTATTATCTATAAATACGTAAACAAGTGGAGTTTTGTGTATGTATTTATGTATATGTTTAATAGATCTAAAAAATACTCAGGTCATAACATGTAAAAGTATACATTTTGAGTCATTTTTTTCAAAAACTGTTACAAAGATTATAATTTCAATATGATAAAAGGAACAGTCTATTCCATACTGTTTACTTCAACTGAATAGTTCCTGCAGACATAACTAATTTTCTAAGGTGGACAAAGAAATAGAGATCTATCATCTAGAAACTAAACCAGTGCCAAAGTTAAAGTACTTCTCTCAAAATAATTATTTTGTGAGCTTTTGTACTAGTTGTCTCTGCATGTCCGGGTGACAGACTAACAACTCAGCAACATGAGAACACTGGCTTGTGATTGGGAAATGGGGACAACGTAAGGTTCAGGATCTGAGATAAAAAGATAATCCATTCTAAAGATACATTATGTTATTTCTGTATTTTATTGGTGTGGGAATGTCAGATACTTAGCAGCCTTACTCACAGGTGGATATCATCATCTGCAGCATTGTACTGGATTATCTTTGCAGTGATGCACTGTCACACATTCTTCTCAGAAATCACATATTTCTAAGGAATTAGATTTTAATGGACTTCGAAAAATGAACCTATCTGCTGTCACCCATTGTGTTGACAAACCCACCAGAAAATGTCTCTAATTAAGAAAAAAAGTAAATGTTTTCAGAAGAAATGTAGGAAGTAGCAATGAAATACCATCTGACCACATTACATAAAATGCTGCTCTCAAAACTCCAGCCTTCCAGCAAGTTAGAATTCTATATTTGCTCAAAACAGAAGTTATGTTAATTTCTTAACAGTAATATAGAGATAAATGTTTCAACAACTTTAGGTGTAAAAAATAGATGAAAAGTAATACTTTTACAATAAACTACTTTAAACTTTTGTCTTTCACCCAGTCACCCAAACATAATCTATAGCCTACCCACCAGAAACCGAGAATCAGAATCAGAAAGAAGTTTTTTGCCAAGTTTTTTTTAACACACACAAGGAATTTGTTGTGGTGATTTGGTGCAATACAAAAGAACAAGTCATATTAACTGAGATATAAAATATAAAGTGAAAAGAAAAAATGTACAACATGTTTTATGTTATGTTTATGGTTTTAAAGTGCCAAAGTAATGAGTCTGTACGGAGGTGACCCAGGATGTGCGTTAATGAGGAAATTACAACAAAGTATGTATTCCTATTCAGGGTAGCAGGGATCTGCTGGAGCCAACTCCAAGGGCCAATCCCAATTCTCCTTCACTCGCCCTTCTTTTCTCCACTCGCACTTCTTTTCTTCCCTAAGCCCTAAAAAAGAAGGGGGAGATTTTAGGGCACTTGAAATCTAGGGCACTTGGCCCAGGTGCCTGTCCCAATTCTCCCCCTACCCCTCGTTTCCATCCCTACCCTGATCAGGAAGCTGAGAGCCAAAAGCTGTTTTAATTTCAGCTGTAGCTCTGTTAATATGGCACTTATATTCCATATAAAAAAATGTGCACAGAAATATTTAAAAAAAAAAAAGTTTGCAGTGTATGTGCTGCCACTGCTGATGAGGTGTCCTGTCCACCATTTTCTCTAAAAGGTTCAGGAACCTGTCCATGTGTTCTTCATATAGTTTTGTACTTGTGTGGTTTTACTCACTTGGAAATTTTTAAATTGTCTAATAAAACTTGTTACACAACAGTTTTCTCTTCTGGGGTTTCTCAAAGTAAGGTAATGTCTCAAATTATAAACTGTACAACGAGATCAATAGTAAAATAAGGATAGTGAGAGAATCTGCAGTAAAAAAGGCTTTATTTGCTATATTCAAATACAATTTTTAAAAAGAAAAAAGTAAACATTGCACGCAGAACAAAGAAAGGTGCTGTTCCATATAAAAAAATTTGCACAGAAATATGTACAAAAAAAAAATTTGCACTGTATGTGCTGCTACTGCTGATGGTCTGTCTGGTCCACCATTTTCTCTAAAAGGTTCAGGAACCTGTCCATGTGTTCTTCATTCTTTTGACATCTTCTGTCTTCTTTGGCGGCCTCAGCTTGAAGGAAGTCCTGCATAGAGAGTTTCTTTTTTTGGGGGGATCGGGGGGAAAGTGGACCTGATGCCTGAAGCTTCCAGCTTCCTCTTCCAGCTGGTGAGGCAGAGCTTGAGGCCGATGTGCTGGCGTCTTCCAAAGTGTTCTGAGATAAAAAAGATGGATACACATGTTGATTACACACATGACTGGACTATCATACACACCCACAACATCATACCAGGTTCATTATCACTGTATAAATAAAAATTACCTCTGTGCTATTAATAAATACTTTACATGGATTTTTTTTTGTTAAGCATCATCTCTTCAGCAGATAATATAACTTACCATAACCATTGCTTACCTTATATATTTTTTCAAGATTTTCCCATTTTTTGCCAATTTGTGCTGTGGTCACCTTTCCCTCCAGTTCCAGCTCTTTGATGAGTTTCCTGTAACAGAAAACAGTGATGAATAGTAGTTATACCATGGTTAAGGACCCCATCACAGATATTCTGCAAGCAGATAGCTAGATCACTCACTCCCACAGCGGTTTAGCAGCATATTTCTTCTTAGTAAAATTCTCCTCGTTGGTAGTCCTAAAGCTTATTAGGTGTCGGACCTGATCCGGAGTCCCTGGAATGAAATGTGATTACTGCAATGCACAAACGTCCTCGAAAAAAAAACAAACAAACAACAAAAAAAAACGTTTGAACTATAACAGGCAGCAAGCAACGTTATTATTACTTCGTAACCCCCCCCCCCAAATAACGTTGCTGCCTTATAGTAATGTGAAATATACAACAAATTTGTAGAAAATATGAGAGTTAACGAGTAGTTAACAGGACACGGCAATGTTATCTACCCGACTCGTCATCAACAGCCACATATGCATTATCTTACGTTAACTCAGAATCAGAATCAGCTTTATTGGCCAGGTTATAACATTGTCCAACAAGTAATTTGACTCCGGTAATTTCACTCTTTGGTATTAAAAATAAACAATAAACAATGTGGTATTTCTATGTACTGTTCAAACTGTTAAAACATACAAAAGCACTGTGATTTTTTTAATTCCATGGGACATTATACTTACATTTGTGGGTTCAATATCCTCCTGCTCTTTGCGGGTCGCCATTTGACTCAAAAAAAATGAAAAAATGCTTGCTTGCTCAAAATCGAGACGAGTCTGCAAAGCATGTTTTCCTCGGTCGGCGAGCTTTAAATAGACGCAGCCTACGGCGTAGCTTACGTAACCTACGGCGTCGCTTACGTAGGTTACGTAACCATATTCCGGCGCGATCTTAGCGAACAACGGACAAAAAAGGGATGATGTACATTCACTGAGTGAATATTATGAAAGTAAAATATCGGTTTGCGCCGAGAAATGTAATCAAAATGCATTTTTATGCAGAAACTAACTCAAAATATTGATTTTATTCCCAAAAAAACAGGAAATGTCCTCCATGTTTTTTTTTTTGATTCAGTCCGCAAATGACGACGAAAAGCATTCTGGGAGATTTTCATACCCCCTCGCTCGCCAAGTCAGCATCTGAAATCCCTCGATTTGAAGGGGCTATTCTCAGCCCCTAGCCCTCGTTATGCCCCCTCCCCCTAGGTGAAAAGAGGAATTGGGACACCACTACCTTCACGGGAACGCGCAAAAGTTAGGGTTAGGGAAGAAAAGGAGGGCGAGGGGGAGTATTGGGACGCACCCCAACTCTCTTTTGGCTCAGGTCTTCACAAGGGTTTTGTTTTGTATTTTTGTATTTTTTTTATTTACGTTCCTGAAAGGGCTGAATCCAAATGCGACACAATCTGATTGCGCATGTGCAGACGCGAGGGGCTTGGCAACGGTCTCCATGGTAACAGTCGCTCTCAGCCTCCCCTACAAAAAAACCCAGGTATCGTGGTAAAATACCTGGAATGTGTACTCAGGTAAGTATTTACGTAAATCCTACGAGTAACATTAATCTCCATAAGGTCAAAATGAGCTTGAAATGAAGTTTTGTTTGTGACTTTAGACTTTAAGTTTCAGTTCCACAGAAGGATCCATGAAAATGAAACTTAAGCTGACGCTCTGGTGACGCTGTTAAACAGAAACTCAGTTTACAGGATCAGCTGAGGGAAACAGCCCTTTTGTAGATTATAAATCGAAACTGGTGGTTTGGTAAAGTGGAGGATGAGCCTGTGGATCTGCTGGTAAATAAATGAAGCGACTTTGATGCTTTGAAGAAATCGTCTGTAATGGCTGCTCTGGGTTATAAACTGTTAGAACTGTTGTCTCGGAGAGACTATCAACTTTTTCAACGTAAGTTCAACGTTTATCCGTGATCTGTGTTTTTTATATGTCTGTATATATTCAGCTTTTTGAAGTTCAGCCTCTGGTTTATATTTAACACTAACATTTCAGTGGTTCTAAGGTAAATTTAAAAATAATATAAACGTCTATATTGTAAAATATTTGATTATAATCAGAGGTGTCAAAAGTATTCACATTCATTACTCAGGTAGAAGTATAGATACTAGAGTTTAAAAATACTCCTGTAGAAGTTGAAGTATCAACTCAAGTTTTTTTCTCAAGTAAAAGTATAAAAGTACTGGTTTCAAAACTACTTAAAGTATAAAAGTAAAAGTAATGTAAGGGGGAAAAAAGCCATTAACGGCAAAAGCCATTGAAAATGAATGTATCTTAGTATAATGCAAATATATTAAAGAACCATATATGTGACTATTGAGCATTAACATGTGTTTCAGAGAGCAGGAGATATGATGACTAGTTGCCTATAAGTATTGTAATGGTGCAAAAAGTCAAACTTCAGAGGCATGTTATCATTTATCCTAACCTTTATTGGAATGTACATCCAAGTTTAGTTGCAGGAATCTGAGGGAACGGATGTAAGAACAAAACTGGATAAGAACATCTGAAACAACCACAACCAAATTCACTCTATCCGGATGGAGCAATTTAACTGGATAGTGTTTTTTTTTAAGGCTGAAATGAAATAGAGTAACAAGGCTGTTTTTAAAATGTAAGGAGTAAAAAGTACAGATAATTACGTGAAAATGTAAGGAGTAAAAGTAAAAAGCCGTCTGAAAAAGAATTATTCCAGTGAAGTATAGATAACCATAATTTCTACTTAAGTAAGGTAACGAAGTATTTGTACTTCGTTACTTGACACATCTGATTATAATATATGACATATCTTTTTGTGTACTCGCATATGACACCAGTACAAAAAAACTCATATTTTGTTTGATATTGGGGCTGCAATACAGGGCATTTTTCTGGTCACACGGGTTTATTACTGTATAAGGAGGTGATGAGGAAAAACCAAACAAATTTTACAAGACTATTTTTTTTTTCAAATCAATGAAGTGTCAGTCCAATTCCTGTACTTAAATCCACAAAAAAACTAGATTACTTTGTTTAACTGGGGCATTTATCAATTAGTGCAGCTTTTACAGTAAAAAGGTGACATTTAGATCTGTACCAACAATATGTTCTAACCTAGTCATTTTACTCCTCTTTAACTCCTGATATTAAGATTAACAATTCTTTTTCTCCTCAAATCAATAAATATAATTATTCAGGCATTGTTGTGTATGAAATAATAATTTATTTTTTGCTTGTTTTAATATAACTGCAGTGAACCTTATTTATCTTATCTTTAGAAATGAGAGGCCTCAGCAATTACTATCTGTCCTGCTGTGTGAACACTTTACTGCAGACCCTCTCCGCTACCTGGGAACTAACTGACCTGCTAGAAAGGTGAGCAAATAAACTCTTTATAATCTCTGTAAAGTATCAACAGTTGAACAAAAACAAAACTGTCATGCTTTTGATCAAACTTTGGGTGATGTTTTTAGTTTCCACAAGGACAAACACCCTCAGATGGGGTTTTTGTCCTTAAAAAACCATGTAAAACATTTAAAAAACCCAGTGTTGTCCATCTAGAAATCAGTGTGTTTATCAGGTGCTAGAAAGAAAGACAACTGAGGCTTTGTGAATCTCAAAAGGTGGGACGCAGCTGGCGAGAGGGCAGATGATTGCAATGTTCCCCTGCAGCTGAGGAGAGTTCTCGTCACCATGCGTGGAGACCTCCCTCAGCCGGCTCCACATCGAGACTTCCTCCACTGTCTGGACAGAAACCGCATTCGACGTAAGAGACCCAGCTTCACACAGCAAATGTGTCAAACTCATCACAGCTTCTAAGAATATTCTTTTGTAGTTAATGTGCAGCATGATGCTGATGAAGTGTTCCTCTCCATTCTGAACTTCGTACAGCAGCAGATGGGAAACAAAAATCTGGTCAGTCTCATATCAAAAACGCTCTGTGCTTTTGATATTTAAGTGTGGCATCTGTTCAGGGTTTGGACTTTGCTTCCTTTACCAGGCTCTTGAAATTCACAATCTGTACAAGATTTCAGTGGAGACTCACCTGCGGTGTTTGGAGTGTAGCTCCATCCAAACCCGGAAAAGCCACATGCTGAGCCTGCCTCTACATATAAGGGAAGATGACAACACTCTGGTAGGTTTTTCTTTAGATGTGTGGTCTTTTAAACACATATTAACATTTAGAAAATTTCAACAAGACATGTAAAAACTCCAGAGCTGGAGAGTTTCTGTTCTAACTCTACACTCTTTCAGGAAGACTGTGTGAAATCCTTCTTTGAAGATCAGGATCTGAGGGGAATAAATAATTGTTTTTGCAAAGGATGTGGAAAAAAGATGCCATCCAGACAGGTGAGGCTTGATATCAATGCTACCCAAAAATATTTGCCAATTTTGTTGTCGACTAAATCACTTATTTTGTTTTTACAGGGCATCAAACTCTGTGCCCTACCTGACATCTTGTGCATACACCTGAAACGATTTAGGAATTCACGTGGTTTCATCCGAAAACTCAATAGCAGAGTCACTTTCCCAGAAAACTTTGACCCTTCTGAGATTTTGAAGGAAGCGTTCTCTACAGACTTTGCACAGGTATAGGTTCCTACTTATATCTCCTAACTAGTGTCTGGGGGGGGTGTGTATTTTGTCTAAGAGTTTATGTGTTCTTCCAGAGTGGCTGCACGTACACCTTGTATGCAGTAGTAGTGCACTGCGGGAGTGCTGAATCTGGACATTACACTGCCTATGTACGTGACAGGGCCGACAAGTGCTGGTACTACGCAGATGACAGCCATGTCCAAAAGGTACTACGGACCAGAAAAAATCTGTCTCACTTGAATTCTTGAAAAAATCTTAAAAAGAAGGGAAAAAAAATCAACATATAGTATATAAATAATATTTTGGTCTTATCTGGGCCCTAGCTCTTTTATGATGGACTGAGTTGAAGTGATAAACTATCATGTGTGACAAATCAAACTGGAGGACTGTGGTAACAGAGTCCAGGTGCTAATCGGAGCTGACTGTGGTCCAAACCTGTAGCTCATTGAAAACATGCGGCATATTAAGGTGAAAAAAATATGATAATGGAGACTTTGAACTGTTAAGCCACTGAAATCCTATTAGAAAAATATATGTAACTTTCTAAACTACAGCAAATGACCTTCTGAGATTCTAAACACTGACCTAGTGCTGTTAACAGAAGAGAACACAGTGGTAAAAGTTCCCTTGTCCCAGATTTTGTGAAACATTTTCTTTCGCATTTAATTCAAAATTATTTTATATTCAGAAAACATAAACATCCATCCATTTATTTCTGCGTATCCGGGTGCTTTGGGGACACCTTCCAGTTGGACTTGCCCCCTCCTGGGTGCGTGTCTGGTGGAAAAGCATGACTTTACTCCACATTCCTCCCAAATTACTTAATTTCTCACTCAATCTGAAGGAGAGTCAATCAACCCTGTAAAGGAAACTCATTTTAGCCACTTATATCTTGCATGCTCAAGAACTGTGGGTAGGTCACTATCCAAAGCTCTTGAACATGGGTGAGGGTCTTAACATAGATCGACCAGTACACAGAGAGCTTTGCCTCTTGGTTCATCTTCCTCTTCACCACATCAGACAAAGTCTGCATTATTCCAGATGCTACACCGACCCACCTGCTGATTCATCATTCCATTCTTCCACCACTTGTGAACAAAACCCCTAGATACTTGAACTTTTCTGTGTGAGGAAGCACCTCACTCCCAAACTAAGAACCCTGGTCTCAGATTTGGAGTTGCTGCTTCACACTCGGCTGCAAACTACTTCAATGAAAGCTGAAGATCTTTACCTGATGATCAACAGGACTTCATATCATATTCATATTCAAAAACATGGAAACCTGAGACCACAAAAGTAAAGACCCTCCACCAATTGGCTGCGCCTACAAATTCTGACATTTGAAATGTCACGTTTTTAGTATTTCCATTGAAATAGTTTTCATATTGATTCATTGTTTTCATTTTACATCATATAAAAACCTTCTTAAAATAAGGTTTTGAAGCCAGTATCTGATTTTTTCTTTGAAACCTCCAGGCGTCCTGGGGACAAGTGCAGACAATATTTGGAGGACCTAATAGCAGGTAATTAGATTATCAGTTTTTATGTCTGTTTTCAAATTATGAGACTTTTATATAATCCTCTTAAAAGAAAATTTTGAGGAAACTGTTTTGCTTTGATATGAAGTGGTTAATAATAATTTTATATCTTTGAATTACATACGAAAAGCACATGTAGCTAACTAGCTGCCAGCAGTTAAAGAAAGATTTAAGTTAGTAGGTGAGCCTCAAAACTGGGAAAAAAGTAACTTGAGTTTTAGTAGAAGAAGAAAGGAAAGATGCAGCTAGTAGCACATCAATGTCACAGATGCATATTTTTAATCTTTTTACATTTTTTGTTTGGGTATTTGCCTGTTTTTCCAGCTTTTATGCTAAGCTAAGCTAATTATTCATGTTTCCATCTAACTATGTTTGGTTTTGTTTTTTGAAAATGTGAACGTCTTCCTTTAATTCAGAGAAAGAGCTTTGGAAAAAGACGTTACGAAATGTAATACATTCTGGGCCTAATACAAAGAACTCTTCAGACTTTTATTTCCTCTCAAATTGTCAACTCAAATTCTTCGTGTTCAGCCTCAACTATTAAATCCTCTGTCAGAAGCATTCGGAGTGGAACAATTCTCAGCGAGATGTAACAAAAAACATGTGACTCCCATTTTATAATGTTTAGGCCAGCTTCCAGTTGCTTTTAGAGTTAAATTTGAGATCTTATTAATAACATTTAAAGCCCTAAAAGCTTGACTCCCGCTGACATCATGGAGCTTTTATCCTGCTATTTGCAGAAACAGCTTTAGATCTTTAGACAAAGCCTTATTGTCTGTTCCTCGGTCAAGATTAAAGTCTAAAGGTGACTTTGTCTTTGCCATGAGCGCTCTTAAACTTTTGAACTTTTAAACAAAGGAAATCCGCCTCGTCTGTCATGGTGTCGTGTCTTTGAACAACATACCGTCCATTAATGTTTAATTTTTCATATTTCTGTTTAGACCGCTTGATTTTGTGTAACTCAGACACTCTGAGTAGCACAACTTTATTTTCTGTTATTTTACAGGGGTACAGCATACATGTTGATGTACAGAAGACATTTGACACAAGAGGGGCAGCAAGCTGAATTATCTGGCTGAGTGGATGGATCCGAATGAAACAGAAGAGGTGGAAAAATGAATTAGAGAATTCTATGGGGACAATTTACTGCAAGTGTTTAATCTTATTATATATGGTAAAGGTTTATTAATTTAATATACATATACATTTTAACTTCTTCACGGCACAGCAATTTGTGTCCTGGACCAGAAGGTGGCATTCAAGACTCAAAGCATGAAAGGTTTTCCCCCCAACAGACCACACACATGCTGAGTATACTCATACTGGAGGTGGGTCTGAAGAGAATGCTTAGCTTACACATTAGGGGGAAATACCTGCAATAGGACTCATTTTCCTGACAATGTTGCACATACATCACGTAGGAAGAAGGATTTTTTTTGTATGTGTGTGTGTGTGTGGGGGGGAGCAATCACTTAAAATGTCAGCTTTGATCTTATCTTTTTTTCATTTTCTTTAAACCTGTAGGCCTTGAATTTGCAACAATTAATAAAACAAAAAGAAGTGATCCAGAATGATACATCTCAATGCATTTTTGCTGATGCATGAACAACTGCAGGTTTTTTTCAGGCTCTGTCATCTGTGTGTTTTTTGCGGCAATAAAGGGAACCATATTACAACTTAGAGCTGTGAAATGTTGCAGATGCTGCCTCAACGCGTAAATGCTCGCCTCAGCCCGTCGGCAAAGCCACTAAAGTTCCCACTCACCCAGCCAAGAGTCGGGGTACTGTGTGAAATGGTTCCTATGTGCTGCGGAGCTCTGACAGAATGGAACATGTCTGCACAGGGCCAGAGGCTGCGGGTCTCATGCTTCGTCATCTCTGAGCTTTATAGCACAGGCTCAGCCTTTTCAGTTTTGGGAGGCATCTTCTTTTTCTCACATTCAAAGCACAAAACACTAATAGAGGTGTATCTGGATATTGTTAGCCTTTTTGAGTAATGTTTGTGACTTGAAATCAAGACTCTTTCTCCGATTGAGTGGACGCTGACAATCAGAGTACTCCCAATACCTCTGACATGTATTTATTGTAACACTGAGTAATTGTGTTTATTAGACATATCATACACCGTTTCTGGAAAAAAAAAACCTTTTATTTTTATAACCCTTTATTTCAAGCACTTTTTATTAATGCATGAATGTGCAGCATGAAAGGTCATTGGTTGATGAGGAGAGATACTTAAAACCGATGCTTAACGAAAAGGTAAATGTGTAAATGGGATCTTTTGGCCAACAAGTTCATCACATCACCTTGAAATACAATGTTGATCGTAAACTACAGTTTACAATTAAATTCAGTCCCACGTGACCCAATGCAAAAATTGAAATACTGCCCATAGTGTAACATGACTATTAATATTGACATCATTTAAACAATTTTAAGCATATAATTCTTGGAAAAGCCTCATTTTGTTGAGAGCTTTCACGTTCACTATTAGAAAGTAGAACTATTTCATACGCTGTCTGGTAACAACAAGAGGCATCCTTTCACTTCTTGAGAACTTGCTGCATATTTCAGCTCTCATTATGCCTTAGTCGCTGTAATAAAGAGAAGAGGTAGAAAGTACTTCTGCACTGCAAATGTGACTTTTCTCCACTTTTCTGTTACTCTGCTGATTTAAAACTTTCATTTGGTTAGTTAGTTTAAATAAAATATCCTGGCTTTTCCATTTCCAAAGAGCTCATTCTTCATTTTGTAGTATTTTGGTAGATTATGCTTTTTCTGTGATGATGCAGGAAGTACCGGTATGTCTTGGATGAACACCTGTCCGACAGCGCCCTGACACTTGGTAACAATGAAACTATGAAACACTGACAGCACACCCTGAGGCCCCACGTCTGAAGGCTAGCTCAGCATCCAAATATTTATTTTTAAGCACTTGTCACAAATGAATGAGTTCTTTGCCTTTATAGTGTGATTTATAGTTTATAGTTCATGTTGTATTGTTTTGGCATGCTGTTGTCTCCAGAACTGATAGTTATTGACGCAATGGGCCACAACTGACGAGTGTGGTATGAGCGCCGTCTCCTTGGGCACAGCAGTAGACATGACACCCGTCTGGTTTTGCAGTGTGTTAACACAATATGTTGGGGGCTGTTAATGCTTTCTAGTAAATGTTGACGTGTGCTTGCCACTTACTGGGTGAACACAGCATTGTGACATGTGGAATTTGGCTGTTTAAGAGCAGTCTTAAACTTCCCTTTTTTGTGACTGGAGGATTTCACAAGCCTCTTTCAACATGTGACAGACAGAAAGCTTACAAAGTCCTTGTATGTATGAATGTATGAATGTATGTATGCATGTATCTATGTATTTATGTATGTGTTTATGCGTATATATACTTTGGATATACTTTATACTTTACTTTACATTAAATACAATTTCTACAATTTCCCAGCTTTGGATAAATATAGTGTAAAAGTATATCTATCTATATATACACCTTTTAAACCATACCAATAGCAGTCTTGGTATAATATTTTGAACCAGCCCTGTATTTCAAAGCTGTGACCTTTTGATTCTCATCTATTTAAAGTGCATTGCAATAACTTGGACACATTCCTGAATCTTCTGCTTGCAGCATCATCAGGGCAAAATTTCCTCCTGTCCAACATTTTGGTTTACGACCAGGCACCTGCAAAACTAATGGCATTCCTATTGCTAATCAGTGTTGCTAGGTGCACAGTTATAAACGTTGTTTTGTTTTGTACAATAATTTGATCTGTTGCATGATGATTTATTAATAACATCAGTTCGTTTACAGTGTGCTGAGGTGAAGTGGAAAACTGCCGTGGCGCGACGGATCACATGGCACAATAAACATTGTGCAGTAAATGTGGTGCAGAATATGCCGCCATATAGACACATCTTTTCCAGGCAAGATGTTCCTTATTTCAACAAGACAATGCCAAACCACAATCTGGAGATGCTACTATGGCATGGCACTGTAGTAAAAAAGTGCAGGAGGTATACTGAGCTGCGTGCAGTCGGGACCCATTACCCCATGAAAGCATTTTGAGCATTTTTGACACAGACACAGAAAAATACCACAAAAAGTTGCTGAGAATCTGGAATCTTATATCAAGCAAGAAAAGCAAAAGATTTCCCTTTTATAATGCAATTTGGGAAAAAGGCAGGGGTAAAATCAAGATAAGTGTTTAAAGCTACACACACACATTTATATATATATATATATATATATATAAATATATATATATATATATATATATATACTGTATATATATATATATGTATACATATATATATGTATACGTATATAGTTTTTTGAAATGTAATTTAATGTTGGACGAATTATCAACGTTGATTATCAAAATAGTTACTTTACAGTCAGTAGTTCAATCTTTTAGTTCAACAAGGCAAGCTCGCCAACTTGCCTTCACTTGTAACTATGTGGCCGGAGTTCAGTAACAGTGTAAGATGAGTTTGTTTTCTGTATTTTATTTAAAATCTAAAATAGAGATTCTACATTTGCTATAACAATATTTTTGGTATGGGTCATAACCTAAAAATGCTTCCAGCTTCGCAAGACTTTCAACCAACTATTGTCTCGTGGCCTTGCAGCAGTGTTTGAGCTGTCTCTTTCATTCACAATTTTCTTGTTTCATCTTTATATTTTTATAGCCTTAAAAAGGAAGTATTTCCACACTGTCTCTTTTCAGTTCTCTTTTACTGCACGCATCAGATGAATGGTGGCTGGTGTTGCAGAAATACCTTTGAAATGAATGTTTCAGCCGTAACGTCAAAAGCGAGACCCTTTAACAAGCCCCATCCTGACTGCTCCCATCCTAAATAACAATCTGAGAGCAAATCTCAGGATGCTTCAGGGGTGGCAGACCAAGTCATACAGCAATTTTTTAGGTTACATAATGAGGTTTCAAATATTTTTTTTTTCCTTTCAACAAGCAGGCCTGGTGACCATGGTGAAGTCTGCTTTTGTAAATAGCAAACAAGAACTGAAGAAAAATGTCTGCTGCATGACTTAGATTTTTCCTCTCATATTAAAAAAAATTGGTAAATCAGATAAGGCAGATAGAGGACACAAGTGAAAAAAGTAATCTTCATAAAAAGAAAATTCTGACACACGAAATGTTCTGAAGGTCAGCGATGGTATTATTTAACATTTCAAACATACATTGATCCAATTACGCTGCAGGGATTTCTGCTGTATGATCAGTTGTGTCGAGGAAGGAGTCTTATCTTTCCCCCGTGAGTTCATAAAATGTCCTCTCAGGAGGGAGAAGGGGAGTCTGGTCAGTCTTTTTTCTTTCTTCCCATGTTCAGTTGTCCTCCCAGAGATTCTTGGCAGTCTGAGCATAATAAACAGAACATCTGCAGAGTTTTTTAGGAACCAGTCGGAGTGGTTCAGACTTGGTTTGGAGCAGAACTGATGTTGGGGTTGATTCACTTTCATCTGACTCAAAATGGCAAGAGACACTGATGTTTAGCAGCTAATGATACGTGATACATATTCAGCCTCAGTTATTCCTCAGGTTATTTATATTTACTGCAGAGTGGGCATCCAGAAGTGAGGAACTGGTGGTGGACGGCAGATGTTGGTCCTCCCAGTAGGTGACTTTGTAACTGCAGTCATAACATGTACGTATGTGACTTGATGCCCCTCCCTTGTCTTCACAAGTCTGTCATTACCCTTCAGCCTGCACCTTATCTCCTCTCCTTATCATTAGACCCGGGATCCAGGGATGATCAGCCATCGTCTCTGAAGTCGGCCGCTCAGGTTGCACTTGAAGTGGCTTCACTGTTGGGTCCAGGTGCATGTGAGCGTCTCTACTCAAACTAAACTCCTGCCGTCTCTGCAGATATTTTCATTCACAATTTGGACGAATGAATAATAATATCAATAAAAATGAAAGATGGATGATAAAAAAAAAACACATGATGTTAAGTAGTATCTTAATAAATTATGGTCTTCACTTCCCTCAAATTAAAATCCTGCTGCGTCTGTCTCTCACTGGACAGGAATGAATGGAATTGCACCTCGAGGCTAATGCCTTACCGTTTCTGCTCTCAGCTAGTGATAAGCTCACAGCAGCTTGTTAACTGCAGCACATTTCAGCCTGTGAATGCATGCCAATCAGCTGCTGCAACGCTGCTTGGGTTGATCATTTATACAGCGGTAGACAGGGAGAAGTCCAAGTGAAACAGTGTCATTTTTTTTTTTTTTTTTTTCCCCTTCTCCTCAGTGCACCTTGCCGTGCTTAGTTGACCCCGGCTCTGCTTGTCCGGCAGCTCTTTTATAAGGGCTGGGCACCTCAAGAAGTGAGCTATCCATTGTCAAACCTCCTTTGACCTGCTCTCTCCTTCAGCCTCTCCTATTTCCGCACAAAGACCCTCTAATGCCAGGTAGCTGGTGCTGGCATTCCTGTTGCATTCCACCATGGGGAAGTTGCTGGGATCGGGATGAAAAATGCCTGAAACAAAGACCTACTCTCATTCAAAGGGTTTAGGGTTCTGTGGGAAAGTCCAGGCTGGACAGAGGTTGGATGGCAGAGGAATGCAAAGCGGGGCATAGCTCACACAGTCTCTATGACACAGACCTAAAGACACATTGACAAGCCAGAGGTCTTCTTACATAGAGGAGTCAGCAGTCATGAAAGAGGGCGATGGGGCTCAGGATAACTTCACAACACCCTTCTTTTCTCATGTTTGCACATGGCATTTGAGTCATTATTTAGCAGACATTATGTGTACAGCCTGGATTGAATGTGTGGGTGGAAAGTTTGGTCCAAACCTGCACAGTTTTGATATTACTGGCCTGTACTCATAGCAACAGGAAAGGGAGAGTGACATGCAATAAAGCAGTGGTTGCCAACCTTTATGACTCGTGGACCTGTAAAGTAAAAGTTTGTTTATTCGCTTCTGGTTGAAACAATAGAAACCGCCCTCATGGCAACCTTTAAATATCAAACTACATTTTATGAATTTCGGAAATTTAAATTCCATCATTTGCAAACATCTGTGTATTCAGTCAATGACAAAACATGACTGTGTGATGTTTGCTACGCTGCTTTGTTTTTTTTTTTAAATAAAAGCAATAGCAATCATCTTACAAACAACAAGAACATTTGAATTGTTGCAAGTACATTGTTAGAAATATACATGGATTTCTCTTAAATTCATTAAAGTGCTTGGAGTCTGGAAACGACTGAGTTGATGACATCACATGCAGTGTCGGCGGGTAACAGGGAAGTGTGCAAAATGGATGGAATCTCACAGTGAACAGTTTGATATCCAAGGTGCAGATTTGCACCTTCTGAGCTGCTTTTTCAGGATTACACGATATGTTTTGAACGAGCACTGAAGGCTTTCCTGTTTTACACTTGTTGTACTCAGTCTCTGTCTGCACATATAATCTAAAGACCAGGCAAAGAGGCGTTGCACTCTGGAATATAATCTTTCAGCCATTTTTTGGTGATAATGTCCTTTGCACTTCCCATATTCCAACTTTGTCCTTGTCGGCCTTCCAAGATCATCCATTTTATTTACCAGTGAACTGACATTCCCAATTATCAAGGAACAAAATAACTAACACTTCCTCCTCCTTATCTTATTTATTTAATTTTTGTTGTTGTTCCTCTTTATCCTCTGAACTTCTCTGGATTTTGGTCTTTTACTGGAAGGTAAATCATATGTAATTCTGTAAAATGTAGTGTAATCTTCCCCGATTTGTGATCTTGACTTTGCGTATGTACTGTCTGATTTTTATCATTAGAATTTGCAAGTTAGGGACAGCCTTTAGCCCGCCGAAACACCACACCAAACATCGAAAGACCACTCCTAATATGTCATGTCTTTTTTTGTTTTAAAGCTTTTAGGGATTAATTTAGCAATTCTTATTACATTTTTTGTGAAAATCCACCAGTTTTTATGTAAAAAGATGTAAAAAATGACAATTACGTTTAAAAACATTTTTTTCAACATCGGCATACTTTTTCATGTTGTCATTGAGATTTACTTTCTCATTAATCATTAATCAGAATTTTTTACGCCAACTGTTTTCCCCACATTTGTAAAAGTTTTAAGTCCTACTGCACCTCCACAGAGCGAAGTGACGTTACTCCGCCTCTCCTTTGAGCCATATCTAAACTGCAGCTTGTAAAGGTCTGGAGAGGAATTTACTGTCAAGGCATTTCCACTCACCCACAATATATATGCTTGATAATACATCTTCAGCTATGGGAAAAGGGGGATGAGCGTAATTTATGACACTTGTGACACTTTTAAATGATGGTTGAGGCATCTGGAGGCTGCTTTCATACTTCCGCGGGCTTTAATGATGAAGTACCAAAGGTTCATATCTTGCTTGAAGCTTGGCTACGAGGATGACAGTGATGGTTTGTTCATTCAACAGTTTGGTCCGGGTTGAAATATCCCAACAACGTTTTGGTAGGACTCCATTATGTACAGATATGACTTGGATCATAGTACTGCTACTGAAAAAACCCAGCTGCCCCAACATGTGATTTCTTTTTAAAGCGTAAAGTTTAATAGCTGATTAACTCACTCAACTAATATGGTGAACCTGGTAACCTCCAGTGCTGCTCAAAATTATGCATTATTACTATCATCAGATTAGCTCAAAGCAATGTCTTTGAAGCTATATTACAACGTAGAGGCTGCACCGTTTGAAAGCTACATTTGAAGGCCAATTGTAACACAGTGGTGCAACGTGGGCTGTCCCAGATCAAAGAGTCCTTCAAGGGCAGTCTTAAAAATACACTTTCTTTTCTCAGGCGTAGAAGGCTGAGGGGGATCTTCATGTCAGAGTTTTACAGGAATCGCTGCACAATTTGCAGATGGTTGGTGGTAGTGGCGGATCTGCACCAGTCTTCTCACAGCCTGAGATAAATCAAATTCCAGGACCAGTGGGGTGATTTTTTACTCTGTGTAAGAAATATGTTAATACTTATGATAAACTATATGATTAAAAACACAATCAGAGTTTCTGGGTTCAACTTACAGATGGAGGAGAAACTGTGTCTCCATTTGCCTTAAACTTGCACAAACTGTTCTTCAAATGGAAAAACTCAAAAACGTGATTTTTTTTTTTTTTTGCATTTACGTGAAGTGTTTTTTCTGGTAATTCTAACAATGAATATTTAAAAAAAAACCAGAGGAGCCACAGCCTTAAATAACTAATCAGAAGTTGCGTGAGTCATCATTAAATCTCCAGCTCCTCTGTGGTAGATTCACATATAAGAGGCTTGCTTAAGTCACAGCAGATGTCTCCATCTTTTTAAGCACAAATAATGATGGCCAGAGGGAGTGGAGAAAAAGAAAGTAACCTGTAAAAATCAGAGTTCTTTTCTTTGAAGAATGTATCAGAGCAAGAGAAACAAAAGCTTTGAAACGTAACGTGACTTAAAGGAAACGAGGTCATGTTGTAGTTCATCAACATTTTGAAATATTGCTGAAGTTCTGTCCCAAAGCTGCAATAATGACATGGCAAGTGTTGCTAGGTGACGAGACTGGTGTGATATGACGACAAAAACAAGAAGTTCTTCGAAAGCAAGACCATTTCATCCCCAATGCTTGGTCCTATGGCCCTTATTGATGCAGCATCCACGTCACAGGTCTGCCTGTCAGTCTCCTCCGTCATTCTTTCCGCCCTCGTGAACGAGACTCAAACTCCTCCACTTGAGGCAGGATCTGATCCCCGACCCAAAGAGGGCTCTCCGCCCTTTTCTGGCTGAGGACCACAGCCTCGGATTTGGAGGTGCTGATTCTCATCCCAGCCGCTTCTCATTCGGCTGCAAACCGCTCCAGCGGGAGTTGCAGGTCCTGGCCTGATAACGTCAACAGAACCACATCATCTGCAGCGAGTAGAGACCCGACCAAACCGGCCCTCTCCATTAGAAACTCTGTCCAAGTGCAACCCTCACTGGAAACGGGGTCCGACTCACTGCCAGCAACGTGGACCGAGCTCTGGCACCGGACGCTTGGTGGATGTATAGCAACCAGGCAGCCAGTCAGGGGATTCTGGCATCTCTTACTCCCGGAGTAACCTCCCCAGGAATCCCTGAGGGACACTGGGAATGCCTTCTTCAGGTCCACAAAGCACATGCAGACCGGTTGGACAGTCTCCCATGACCCCTCCAGGACCCTTCTGGAGTGGAGCTGGTCCACTGTTCCACGGCCAGGACCAAAACCCCGCCGCACAGATTCCTGAGATACATATTTATAGCCATTTCATGGCTTTGAATGAAAAAAGAGACGAGAATGAGGAGTTTTTTATTCATCAATTAGTGGTTAGTGCAATAAGATCCATTGGAGATAAGCAATTTAACAAATTAAGCTCTTTATGCTGATTAAATATATACAGGACTGTCTCAGAAAATTAGAATATTGTGATAAAGTTCTTTATTTTCTGTAATGCAATTAAAAAAACAAAAATGTCATACATTCTGGATTCATTACAAATAAACTGAAATATTGCAAGCCTTTTATTATTTTAATATTGCTGATTATGGTTTACAGTTTAAGATTAATATTCCCAGAATATTCAAATTTTTTGAGATAGGATATTTGAGTTTTCTTAAGCTGTAAGCCATGATCAGCAATATTAAAATAATAAAAGGCTTGCAATATTTCAGTTGATTTGTAATGAATCCAGAATGTACGGCATTTTAGTCACAATATTCAAATTTTCTGAGACAGTCCTGTACGCTTCTTCAGGGTTAATTTTTGCTCCAACGTCTTTTTTCTGGCTCAGATAAAGGAAAAATGCCAGACTGTTGTACATATTTGAGGAATAAAATGTCAGGGATCTTCTGACGTATGACAATCTCAAAGTTTAAGACAAAACTTTTAAATCCTCTTTCAGTCTTTGGAGCATGAAGTCACACAAGCTCAAAGGGAGAGACTCGAGTTTGAGCCCCAGAGCTATTGTGGAAATGTCAGTTGTCGTCCCTTTTGTTTTATTTTTCCAAGATTGGGTTAAGTCACACTTCAAATGCACCCTAAAACGTCTCATCCACATTTTTTATCGTGCACATTGAAGAGTTGCAGAGCGTCTTTACAGTGTGACACCGATGAAGTGCTAATGTGTTCGTACGATTGGAATCAGACGAAGCTCTATCAAACTAATCAGCCAAAAATATGCTGTTAAGCAGGAAGACTTCCCTTTAACATGAATAACAGGTATTAATCTCTCAGCCTACACATTTTGGAGATGCCTTTAAGCGTTATTTACCTGTAAACATGACTTATCTCATCCCAGGTGACACCTTTAGAGTTGTTTATAAACTTGAAAGTTTAGTTTGACTTGATCCCTTTTCACACAGAGCTGAAATCACAACCTAAACAATCAAGCCGCCTCTTGTTTATACTCCGCGCTGCGGCCTGCCGTCGGCTCGGGCTATACATCATCCTCTGAGTCTATATGTAGTGTGTGGTTGTGGGGCGTTGGAGACGGAGTGTGTGGGGAAATGAGAGGAGATCTTTTGCAGCCCACAGGCCCCTTCACATTCTCTGATGTGGCTTCAAGGCTTCCCAGGAAATGCAAGGCCTTCTGGGAGAGCACGCATGTAATCTCCAGAGTTTTTCAAGCACGTGTGAATAAATACATGTGCCTGCATCTTTGTGCAACTGAACGTTCTCCATTATTTCTAAACTCTTTCCTTTGATGCGTGAGGGATGCAGTCGGCTGACTGGATTTTCAAGGCATGGGGGGGGGGGGGGGGGGGGAGGGGGTTGCAGCAAACAAAAGGACCAACGGTATCACACAGGTGATTTTTCTTGAGGGCAGATGGATCCGTATGAAAAACTCTGCTCTCGTCTGCTTTTACAAGTGGACCAGACCTTTAAACACAAACACATTCGTCATCAGCGTTACTTAAACAAGTTCGCGTTGTAAACAGAGAGCTACTCTCTGTATCGTTATATGCATGACTAGAACTAGCTGTTAGTGAGTTTAGATTAAAAGAAATGTTGAGATTATTTAAGGTTTTAACTCTCTCCTGTTTTTTGTTAAGTGAATGAGGCTGCCGAGGGGCCCAGCCCCTCTCATCTGCAGTCTGTTATGGCGTAGCAGGAGAATGACATCATAGTGGTCTCGGAGCGGCGGCTGGTAATTGGCTCGCTCTCTTCCTCCAGCGGCATGGGCCAAACAGAACACACAAGTGGAGCCAGGCAATGCAAGTCAGATGCACTGGGTTTTTCCAGAGTGGCTGATGGGGCCTAAGCGCAGACCGAGAGCCAAGAGGCCTCGGAGAGGGGTGTGTGCGCCGATTCAACTGTAAATGTCAGAAATGAATGAAGGGCCTCAACTCCAAAATGAAATCTGATATAACGGGCCACAGGCCAGCCTGTTTGATCTGCTGCACAATCCACTCTTCAAGTTGTCTGGATGACTGCGACTATTCTGCCGCTATATGACACTGCAAAAGCGTTTTCATGTGGAAGTTTCTGTGGGAGCCAAACTCCAACGAGCTCTCAGCCCACACAATGTTCCATTACAGTGAAAGTGAACGGCTACACCTCTGGGCTGCAGGGGACTCGCAAGCCAGTGACTGTTTGCAATACTCCGTTCAGTGCACGAATTTCTCAGCACTGAGGAAATTGTACCGTAAATGCAGATGCAGTACTCATGAACGATTAGCTGAAATTCCCGGCGAAGGTGAACAATGGCCGGAGGGTAAAACATCTGGAAAGAAGGTGAAAACCGTGCAGGTTCAAATGCATGTCTTGTAAATGAAAATCACCATGACAATAATGAAAACAAACTATTAGTATTTGATGTGGCGACATAAGTATAGAGTAATTGGGTACTGTGTATCTGCGAACGAGACCCGCTCCTACCCTGTGGCCAGTCTCACACACGGCACATGGGCCGGGCAGAGTTTCGGATACTCCTGCTTTAATGAAGCGCACTCGTTATCTTTTATAGAGGCAGCTCAGTCATGCCACCATGTTTCCTGCTATGTGGTGGTTGCGCTTGATCTTTTGATTACATAGTCAGAACATTTTTGTTGTTTACTGCCAGTGTGGGAAAACATGTGTTCCTGCTTTGTCAAAACAGGGTGCAGTGCTCGGCGTGTTGGCACGTGCCCGTCCGCCTGTCTGTTGCTCATTGTTGTTTACCCACATTGGTGACAGAGGGTGTCGGCCGTGAAAGGTCACACATTGTCAAACACTGAGCTTGTAGGTGGTGAGAAACATCAGTTTCTGTCAGGGAACGAGATGCAACTCAGCATCTGTGGGCAGAAACGACTGACTGAGCGAAAAAGCGTCAGACCGGTCGCTATGCTCTCACTGGCAGTGAAGTCTTTGAATGCTTTCGTTCTCGGTGCTCTGTCAGGTCTTGTACTGAGATGTGAGGTTGTGCACGGCGGTAATTCAGCGTAGGTGTTTTTATCATGATGAAAGGACATTTTTGCGTCGGTTTAATAGGCTTCTGCAGAAGATCTCATGGCTCCAGGAGTGAGAAGCCAGCCATTTAAAACAAATCTATTCCAATAATAATGTATTAATCCCCTCGGTAGAAGGGGATGTCCAGCAGCCGTGTGTATTGCAGAGAACCTGAAGAATATATACGTATATAAATATAGTCAGATAAAAATCACATTACCGTTCCCGCTGTTCGGTCTCTCTCTACATCCCGCATCCAGAAAAACCTGCAGGACTGTCACATTCTCTTATTTCCTGCAAAAATGGACCCAGTTTTAGGAGAAAAGGTTGGAGAAGCTGCACAACACAATGAAGATAAAAGAAAAGAAGTTCAATTTTTAGTTACTTTTTCAAGTAAACGCACATATTTCCGTAACTTCATCCATTGAGCTGTTACGCCGAGAGCGCCCCCTGCAGGTTTGGAGCACTTCCGGTTGTAGTGACCGGTTATGAAGCGTTTTTCTTTTGAAGAGGGTTTCTTGTTTTATATCGTTTTGTTTTTTGCATCGTTTCTCTATTTGCAGCGCGTTTGTTTTTTGCAGCACGTTTTTTCATTTGAACCACGTTTCCTCTTTTTGTACCTCATTTTGAGTATGTGAATTTGAATCGTTTCTGTATTTGAAGACGTTTTCCTTAACTGAGACGCATTAGGCCGTTGCAGTGCGTTTGGCCCTTGTCGACCACCGTAGAAGAAACCTCTGGTGAACCATGCGGTTGATAAATCCCTGTGTTTCAGGGAGGATGTGTAGCGTTGTCCATTATGTTTTGCATCTTCTCCAACAGTCAGCTTCAGATGTTTTATCTGATCACAGAAGACCCCTCTCATCCCCTCCACCACTTATTTCAACTACTGCCGTCAGGCAGAAGGTATAAAATTCCAGTGGCCAGGAAAAACATTTACAAAAAATAATTCATTCCATCTGCCACAATCATTCTGAACAATATTAAATAGATCGTTGCACTTTTAACAGGCACTAGTCATGTCTGTTCTAACTTATTTACTGTTTTTTTTAATGTATTTTTAACGTATTTAATCGTTTTCTATTGTAATGTGTCTTCATGGGAATGTGTGAATGTGGTTGTGAGCCCTGTCAAAGAGGAATTTCTGTCAACATGTCTGTCTTTATCTGTCTGTCTGTCTGACTGCAAATGAATGTGCACTTTCCACCACACACTCGTAGACGATATGCAGCATCTCGTTGCAAACGCTGAAGAAGACGAGCTTCCTCAGGAAACACAGCCTGCGTGGTCGTCTTGCAGACAGTCTCAGAGTTTCATCACCAGTCACGTTCCTTGTCCATCTGTAGTCCTTGACCACCTCCACCTCTTCTCCAAGGAACGGAAATAGTTCTTGGCTTACTCTTGTTTTTTCCTAAAATCCACCGTCATCCACCGTCGTCTTGTTCGCATCACGTTCCCACAGCACGCCGAGCAATCCGCCAGCCCTTTGTACTCATCTTCCTGTCCACCACTGATTCACCACACAACTGCAGAGTCATCTGAGCATTTCTGCAGATGACGGGACTCTTGAGCTGCGCTGTAAGTCTGAGATGTAAAAATGTGATGAGAAACAGTGAGAGAACAGTCCCCTGTGGTGCATGTGCTGCTCGGATATGCAAACCTCCAGTCTCACAAGCTGCTGTCAGACATCCACCTGCGTTTTCTGGGGTTTCTAACAGAGAAGTGCAGGCTGACTCGTGTCAGACTGCTGGTTGATCAGAGATCCTCCAGGTGAGGGTGGGATTGCTGCAGCAGGTACATCATGTTATCCCTAACTCCAAACTGCAGTGAAAGGTGCTTGTTTTCTTATTTATGTAGGCAAATAAAAATCCCACCGGGACTTTCATACTGTGTGATGTCGAGGAAACTGATGCATAGTTGTTGAGGTCAGATGGATGAGATTTTTCCAGGTACTGGGACAAGTACCTCCCACAGCACTGGAACCGTCTCCTGGCTCCGGCTGCCATCAAAGAGGCGCTGTACAATCTCACATACAGTAGCAGTTCCTCGCACACCTTCAGAACTCAACCATCTGGACTCACAGGCTTGTGCATGTGAAAACATACGAAGGAAAAGCCTACTCTTGTTTGAAGTCCCAGGGTAAGAAGTTAAAGTACCCTGAGGTTACATGATGAAATCTATTTTGAATATAACGCAGCAGCTTAAGCGTTTGGTATGCAGAGGTGTCAAGTAATGAAGTACAAATACTTCGTACTTAAATAGAAATTTTGGTTATCTATACTTCACTGGAATAATTCTTTTTCAGATGACTTTTTACTTTTACTCCTTACATTTTCACACAATTATCTGTACTTTTTACTCCTTACATTTTAAAAACAGCCTCGTTACTCTATTTCATTTCGGCCTTTAAATAAAAACTATCCAGTTAAATTGCTCCATCCGGATAGAGTGAATTTGGTTGTGGTTGTTTCAGATGTTCTTGTCCAGTTTTGTTCTTACATCCGTTCCCTCAGATTCCTGCAACTAAACTTGGATGTACATTCCAATAAAGGTTAGGATAAATGATAACATGCCTCTGAAGTTTGACTTTTTGCACCATTACAATACTTATAGGCAACTAGTCATCATATCTCCTGCTCTCTGAAACACATGTTACTGCTCAATAGTACACATATATGGTTCTTTAGTATATTTGCATTATACTAAGATACATTCATTTTCAATGGCTTTTGTCCTTAATGGCTTTTTTCCTCCTTACATTACTTTTACTTTTATAGTTTAAGTAGTTTTGAAACCAGTACTTTTATACTTTTACTTGAGTAAAAAACTTGAGTTGATACTTCAACTTCTACAGGAGTATTTTTAAACTCTAGTATCTATACTTCTACCTGAGTAATGAATGTGAATACTTTTGACACCCTTGTTGGTATGTGAAGGTAGCACTGTGTAATTGTGACCTTAATACCAAAAAGAAGTCACTCTACCTCTGTGGGTTTTGTAACCTGAGCTCTTCCTCTCTGATGTTGTGTCAGCCGGGCCAGCCATGTGTTCATGTTAGAGTCCTGCCGTGGTCCTGTGCTCACTCAGCTTCACTTCCGCACACTTCTAGCTTTCTGCATGTTTAGTGATCAGACCATTGAACAACTGCCCTTCACAAACCAGTAAGTGGCCGACCTCATGATGGTACGTCCACTGCCAAAGTTTAGTATCTGCAGAAAAACTAGTAAATGTGCGGGAACATTTTTTTTCAGAGGATTGTTTGATTGAAACTTGAAGCTGGTTGCGTTTGACTGAAGCAGCACAATGTCGTCATCGCACAGAAGGAAGTTTCCTTGTTTTAATCTCAGCAGGGGCCTTTATGTGTTTAGATATTCTGCATAACTAGTTAAACTACAGTCAACGGCTTTTACAATCATGCAAACGAGTTTCTGTTTTATGGTCTAATATATGTCGATAAGGAAGTCCGCTATGAAAGTGTACGGTAAAAACTTTACATCTAGTTTTGTTTGTGTGAAAACAGTTGCTATGATAATAATGACTGAGCTTTTTCACTTCCTGTCTGAGGTTATCTAGGGACAGAAAGGTCATTTTTTGTGGACAGGTGACTCCAAAAAGCCCTCAAATCCTACGCAGAGCTGCAAGAGAGAAGGTTTTTATTTTAATTCTTATGTTTCTTTTTTGTTGTCGTTAGTGCTGGTGGACATTTAGCAGCACATCCTCTCGGCCTCTCAGCTGGTGAGCTCGCGGTCGAGTGAGAAAAACCGTGCCGGAGGGAGGAAATGATTATAGCATAAGGGAATGCGTTATCATTTTCTCCTTCTTGTGTGTTTTCCTCTCAACCAGCTGAATGTCATATATTTGTGTTTCTTATCTTTTAGATGAGAAAAGGGCACATTTCACAACTTAAAATGTAAAAAAAAATAACTTGTGTCCTTTGCATATTTTAGATTCGAACACTTCCGCTTGTCACGCCAACAAGGCGATAAGTCCAGATTGGACATGTGCACTGAAATATCAAGTGACATGTAGGCTGTTGTGTGGCTGCAGAGTGGAGAGGACCATATTGTGTTTCCCATCCATCAAACACTACTCTCTGGAGGAAGCAGAACCAGCTGTTGCTGGCCATTGATACCTTTGTTGTTCCTCTCCGTTGAACCGCAATGGACTGCTGTTGGGGCCCTCAGCTGCCACAGCTTCACTGCCTTGGTAGCTCTCTTTCATGCTCTGCTTGTGTCCTTGTCTCGCAAGTAGGTCCTGTACTTGACCTGACAGGGAAGATTGTATGGAGATGTGGGAAGTATGTCCAGCATCATTTTATTTGCATAAGCAACAAACCGAAGTCAGAAGGCCCTACTACGCAATGCAAATGTACAAGAGCTCCCTTCACATCTGAGAGCTCGTATCAGTTTGACAGCCATGACTGCAAAGGGTGTAGGGAAGAGCCGCACCTTGAAAGCCTTGGCAGCTTTTCATGTCTAGCAAACAGCCACATGTGTCAGACTTCTCCTCCCACGCTGCACATTTCACACATTCCTCAAGAATGTTTGCTTTTTTACCAGGTCAAGAGAACGAGTCCAGTGCTGCGTTGTACGTGCACCTCATTGGCTTTTGCGCAGCCCCTTTTTTAAGATCCCTCTATAAGATGTTTTCATCTTGTGCAATATCTCCTTTGCCCAGTCATCAGTTTTTATGCTGTCCGATTGGAAGTCTGGCCTCTCCCTGTGAGTATTTATGTCTTCATGGGCTAACCATAAAGATTGCCGCCCTGTGCTTTCATTTCCTCACTGACAGTGGGAATCCTGACCAAGGACTTGAGCTCTGGCTGCAGCTCCAACCATAACATATGCCTCACTACTTCCTGTTATCAGGGATTACATAAGGTTCGGAAACAACGACATCCTCGGTTGTGAGGGAAGCAGCCCACGCCATCCGTTTGCGAATTAAATTAATGCAAGTTTTGCAACAACAATGAAAACAATGATAGAATTATATTAAAAAGTCATTCATCTATTTTAGGTAAGTATGCATGGTGTCCTTGCTTAAAATGCAAATAAACAGGTGAAATTCTAGTCTGACAACTATTATAATGAAACCAGCTCACCTAAGTAGCGTTGCAACCATGCTTTTTCTTCTATAACATGCCAAAAATATTAACTTCAGAATCAGAATCAGAATCAGAAAAGGGTTTATTGCCAAGTTTTCACACGAGGAATTTGTTATGGTGATTGGTGCAACACAATACAAATATAAAAACAAATATATAAGAGATAAAATAAAATGAAATGTATAAACAATAAAAAGTATAAACAGTAAAATAAAATGTGCTAATAAAAAAAAAGCCATTAGAAGGATGTAGACACAAGGACTGCACATTTTTTGGGCAAACCTATCTAACAGACAAGCAGTTGCATATACAGGTGCATATGGTACAGAAATATTTGTGTGTGGATGGCAGTTTGTAGGTCATTACAGTCAGATAGCCGGCAGGCCTGAGGTTGCAGAGTGTTACAACTTGAGCAGCGGCCTCCGGGGACAAGCCCTCGGTCCTGGGAAGCAGTGGCCCAGGATCAAGAAGAGCACTGCAACTTAAGGCCGCCGCTGCACTGGGAACCTCCTCGTTTCCCAGCGTGGTCTGTTGGCCGATACGTGAACAACCACTAGGATTAGCTCTGTTCCTCCCAGACTTTTGGTGGGAAGAGCTGAACGGTTTCTCTTCAGGAAAATGTTTTTTTTTCCTGGGCGGTAACTATTATTAACAAGCCTGATCAACTGCTAAAGGAGGCAGATCTTGTGGGAATCTTTAGTCTTATCAAATGTCTTGCTTCTTGGGGTGTGAATGATTTTTTTTTTCTAGTTATATCATGTTGTCTCACGATCGGTCTGATCCACCTCTTGTACCTGGGAGGTTGGAGGGGGGGATGCTCTTTGGTGACAGAGATGGTATCTGGTTCTGTAAGCTTGTTATTTGATTAAGGCTAATCTCTGGGTTTTGTTTTCAACAGGTTTTGTCAGGGTGTTAGACCTTATTGCTCTCTTTTTGTGTGTAAATTAACATGCAGCCTGTTCAACAGGATTCTGAAGTCTGACTTGAAAAGGGCTGCACCCACTGTGGTGGTTGAGGGGAAAGAAGAAAGAGAACCTTAAGAAACTGCCTTATGATAACAAATCGAGTTGGAACAATCTTCTAAATTTGACATTTCTGTGGAAGTGCAGAGACAAGGTTTTAAAATATTTATTTCACTGTATTTATTTCACTTTCATGAATGATGTACCTTAGCGTATCTCAACATAGCATAAAGGCTGGAAACAAGGGGAACCAGCTTGCCAAGCTCTGTCTGAAGAAATAAAATCTGTCTCCCAGGACCTCTGACAAAAACCTCTTTACTTACCAATGTACTTCTGTTTTTTTGTTTGTCTTTACAGGAAAATGATATAATTGGTATTCACTCCCTAATGACACTACAGTTTACACTGAAATTCGCACATTTTTTAAAAGTGTGTACACCTAATAATCGAGCCAATGTAATCTTTCCCCACAGGTAGCAGCGATGCAGTTACACGATTTGCAATGTTGTTATTTCTCTGCAGAACATGCCTCAAAAACCACTCCTAAGAAAGTGAGGACTTTGACTGTGGTGGACCACAGTTTGTTGAAAGCTTGACTCTTAAATGTCCTGCATCATCACAGCTGCCATCAGCTGTTTAGACTGGTGAAATGAATCGATTGTGTTTCTTTTCAGCTGTGAGATATATCACTGCTATTAGTTTCTAAGGCTCCACGAAAGAGGCTTTGATCTGTAAATGTTGCTTTTAAAAACTGTCTTGGAGCAGGACTCACATTTGGATCTCCAACAGCAGCACACTTGGAAAGAAATGTGCATGTCCACCATTGTGTCGTATCAGCATCGCTGTCAATCAAAGCTGTAGGCTCTATCATGCAACAGCCATGCTTCTTTTTCCATGTCGTCTCAGTCATGAAGAAAATATTACAATTGAACCACTATAATATTTTCACTGGCTATGTTGCAGTTATCAATTTCTATTGTGTTGAGTTGGGGAAGATTTTTTCTTCGAACAACAGGCTAGTTTTTTATGCTAAACTAAGGTAAGATAAATAACTGCTGCTTTATACTGCACACTACGGAAGAGTATTAGGGCCAGGCAGGAGAAAAAATAAAAATAATATTTCAGAGGAGGAAGATTTTTTTTTCATTATGCACTTCGAGAAAAAAGTCAAAATGTCAAGAAAAAAGTCGAAATGTCGATAAAAAAGTCGAAATGTTGAGAAAAAAGGTTGAAATGTCGATAAAAATGTTGAAATGTTGAGATTAAAGTTGAAGTACAATTTCGAGAAAAAAGGCGAAATGTCGAGAAAAAAGTCAAAATGTCGAGATTAAAGTTGAAGTCGAAATGTCGAGAAAAAAGTCGAAATGTCGAGAAAAAAGTCGAAATGTCGAGAAAAAAGTCGAAATGTTGAGAAAAAAGTCAAAATCGCGTGAATAAAGTTGAAATGTTGAGAAAAAGGGCAAAATTTCGACTTTATTCACAAAATTTCGACTTTTTTCTCGAAATTGTATTTCAACATTGTTCTCGACATTTCGACTTTTTTCTTGACATTTAGACTTTTTTCTCAAAGTGCACAATAAAAAAACACCTTCCCCTCTCAAATATTTTTTCTGCTGCATGGCCCTAATACTCTTCCGTAGCACACAGATACAAAAGTGTTCAATTTTCTTTTTGTTTTTCTCAAGTATCAAGGTCCTTAAGTTGTTTAATTTCTAAGAGGCATGCATTTAGTTTTCCCCAGGGGACATCGTGCAGTTTCTTTGTTGCATCTCAGCCTCAAACCCACTTGAGTCAAATATATGATTTCAATAATGTACAGATATTAACAAATTTGTTGGTTACCCATTTAGCTCATTAAAACCATGCTTAATTGTTATTGTATGCATGCATGTCTTTAGTAACTGATAGAGTAAACCATTAAAAGTATAAAAACTGAAAATGTTGTTAGTTTTACAAGGGTAGCCTGTTCAGAAATAGTTCTTCATATTACAAACTTGTTACTTGTTCAGAGTTAATTAGTATTACACGTGTTTTCTTCAGGGTTTCAAACCATTTAAAGGGACTATTTAAACTTTAACTTCAACTTGATGTCTTTTTGAGCACCACAAAGACAATAACAAGAACCAGAGTAACTAACGGACATAACTGTATCAGAACCTCAGACAGAAAATATAGTCATAATTAAGGTAAAAGGCAATAAGATCTCCAAGAAGCTTCGTTTTACTTTGATCACATTTACAAATATTATGAAAAAAACATACGGTTCATACATAGGACTCTGACCAACCTCCCATGATGTGGAGAAGAAACTAAACCCCATGTTGATGAAATGATAGTACCAATAGTAAGAAAAAAAAGAGCCAAAGAAAACATATAAAAACACTTCAGGTGATCTCCAGGGTGAACATAAGGCATTATCTGATTGTACCAACCACTGCTTTTTGAACAACAGTGGAATCAGTGGGAGAACACCAAGTAGTAAATGAAAACCAGAAATAAAAAATACACTCAAATTTGTTCAAATACATGTTGAGAAGTCATAAAGCTTCTTGGAGAATTCGCTTTGGACTGATGACACAAAACTGGAGCTTTCTGGCAGGTCACATCAGCTCAATGTTGGCAGATAAAAATCAAGCCTTCAGACAAAAGAGCACCATACTGACAGTGAAACAGGAAGGGGGCTTGGTCATGTTTCGGGGCTTCTTTGCTCCACAACAAACTTTACTTGAATGAACAATGAAGTCTGAAGACTATCAAGATTCCTGGAGAGACATGAACCATCCAGTCTTGGGAAGATCGTGGATCCTTCAACAGGATAACACACAGCCAAAAGCAGCCAAGAATGGCTTATTAAAAACACACTGGCCTATGTTTTTAAATGGCCCGCTATGAGGCCTGATCTTAAACCTCTTGAACAAGAAGACAGTTAACGTTGTTTGCCCAGAAAAATTGGGGCAAAATACTTCTTGGAACACAGAAGTGAAGCGACAGCTACAGATTGCTTTTGTTGGCAGTAATTTCCACATAAGATTGTGCAACAAAAATGGTACCGTAAATTTTGTCCATGCCGTTGTTATTTGTTTTAGCCTCTGACATATTCACTAGAATCAAAAATTCAATAGCAAAGTCTGTTTTGTGTTAAACACGGAATAAGTAATGGTGGATGACATTAACTTTGTTGATTTTTAAACAATTTGAGCTAGAATTGTGGAGCCTTTATTCTTCTCTTCTGGAAGGGAAGTGACTCCGTCCACATCTGTGGGTAAGAATGTGAAATCGCTTGGCATGATCAGAGACAGGAACGCCCTGGTGGATGCAGCCCTACGCTAATGATCTGCCGTCAGGCAGGTTGGCTCCTCTGCTCCACTGGACCTCCGTCGGACCTCCGCTGGACCCCCCACCCACTGCACGATCAAAGCCCTGCTGCCTGTCAGGGGACTGCAGGAGACCAATGCTGTCATCCACCCCTGACCAAAGCATCACTATGCTAACTCCTATCATGGCATTTCCTGCAGATAGGCCTGGTATGTCGATGTTTGTCTTGTTTCTTTTATTTTTGGTCTCTTTGGAATGCAATATTACACAATATGCAAGGAGAAATGTTGGATTTCACCATGACCAAAAGTGTTTATTTGTTGTATTTGTGGTGATGAGCTCCATGCAGGCGTGAGATGGACCGAACAGTTGTCCTCGTGGTTGAAATGAACTGGTCCTTTTGAAAAGATTCATGCTGTTCAAGCTTTGCATCATGCATTTCCCACACTTTTTTGCTTTTTCTTCTGTGCATAATTGGATAGACGTGTCTGCTCTGCTTGGTCACCCAAGATGGCAAAATGGTTTCAATTGTAAAACAAAATATTTGCCAGAGGAGTTACCTCATAGATCCACTATTTTCCACCCCCACTTAAACTGCTTATACTTGTTTGAATCAACGTCTTTGGTCTGGCTGCAGTTCGTGACCTGCATCTTTAACTGTTGGACTAATGAGTTTCATCTCTCATGGCGATAAGATGATTTCAGTTTGAATTCAGTGGCTGTTTGGGGGGAAAATACAAATCTTCAAAGCCCTCTTGCTGAATTTAATCAAGCAACAAGACCAGTGAGGTGCATTAAGACTAGAGCTGAGTCAGTCTTACAGAGGCCTCTTTATGCCACTGTCAAAGTTGAGAGGGCTCGCAGTTAGCATGCAACACACACAGGAAAACACCAGGCAGTCCCCAGACAGTCCAAACCACAGCAGTCCACCCCAGATCCCTCTCTGTTCCCTGTTATGAGGAGTGCATCGCCTCGCTAGAGCCGCTTTCAAGGGGCTTTCCTTCACATCGCGAGGCCCCACATTTCCTCCTCTTTCTCAGGGGGGAAATGTAAGTGTGTAGAGCTGGAAATGCTGCAGAGTCAAAGGGAAATGAATGGACGAAGAAGGCAATGTTATTTGTGGAGTCTGTGAGGCCCATAGGCTTAAAATAAACTTACACAAAATGACTTACTGGAAACTGCTCGGTCCTCCAGTTGTTGATTAATGCCTCATTTTTCTGTGGGCACAGAGAGTTTTTGAGAGGAAAACAGAGAAAGAAAGACTTAACTTTTGTTTGATCCAAGGTCATTGAGTGGCCAGCTGCAAGGCCCTCTATCAACCCTTGGGATCAGTCTTCCTATTGGACATCCTGTCTCCAATGAATTGTCACTCTTCTCATTTGAGATCACACAGAGGAAGCTGGCCACTGCCAGGACACACCCACGTGTCTTCACCAGCCAATGGGATTGATCCAGTTGTCCAGCATCCTTCGCACTCTGGGACCCACAGCTGCCACAGGAGCTCCTCTGCTGGAATTTTTTGTTTGTGTCCTTCCTTCCCTAATCTCTGACCACACACACTTGTTCACTTGTGACAGGCAGCCGCTGCCTCTTGGCCCCGGCCCAGCTCTCCCCTTGGTCTTCTGCACAGCCCTGAGACATCTGTGTGTTGTAAGGCGAACGAGCAGTGAAGCTGGAGGGAACTTCAGAGTCGACTGTTGGAACCCAAGCAGCAGGCCCCCTCAGCAGAGTTATATAACAGAAATCTAGCCGTATGCTCACATGAAGACCATAACTCTCTCTCTTTTTGCAGACACTCGCTGTGCTCTCGTAGTCTGAACACTAGACAATATTTTACATGCTTGCTCTGCTTTTTTACAGTCTGTTTCACAGGGAGACAGGGCAGGAGCAGATATCATCTTATCCAGATATCTAAGTTATTTATTTTAATACATCCCCTGTGACATGAAGAGGATGTGTCCTTACGCACTTATTATCAAACCTATGTTGCTTGTCGCTAGCGACTTACTCCAGGCTTCCTGTCTATGCAAAGTGTCCTTCAGCCACACATTTTAAGGCTCTTCGAGGATTTGCTTTGTTTTTTTTGTTCCTTTATAAAAGGTGCATGCATTAGCAAGTGTGTGAAAATTACAATCAGAATCTCTACATCTACAAAAGAAATTGATGTAGCTGATCCCAAAGTTTATTATGTATAAGCGGTAAAACATATTCGGTAAAAACAGCCAACCCAAAAACATAAATCATGGACATAATCAGTGTATTAATTACCGGGGGTCATAGAGGATTATGTAAATTTGTGCTCTGCAACAGAGGGAAGGAAATAACCTCCTAAGCAAACTTGATTCAGGTTAGAATTACCTTCTAGGATGCTGTCTTCATGAAGCAGAGACGGTGACGATTAATATTTGTCCAGGAAGTTCAGAAAAATTATTGGTGTTACTGAATATAACATTTAAATGCTTTACACGTATGTAATGTCTTTTAACCCCGTCTAGGTCTTAAAAACCCCTCTTGAAAACATTTCTTATACACACTGGCGTGTATATACTACTTCTTATTTTACGTGGAAATGCACAATATTCACTGCTTAGATCAAATTACCAATTTTCCAATTGAAAGATGACCAAGCTACCAATTGGGTCACTATTAGATTACCCATTCCAACATAATGCAGGCATATTACATGTTATTTTTTTATTCTTTGCCCTAAAAACACGTTCTGGCTTTTTAACACCAGATTGATGATAGAGGGTAGCTGAACACCAACATATTTCTCTCAGGAGCCAGAAAACAACTGATTGATGATATTTGCGCCGCTTGGTAAGCTCTTGATTTTGTTACCTGTAATGCTGTCAGATGTTTTCTCTGCTTTTGGCATTTGTTGTGTGTTTTAAAAATACGTTTTAAAATATCCGTACGTGTGCATGTGGGAATTAGCAACGTCTAGTGGCACAAATTAAAGATTGCAACCAAGTCAACGCTGCCACCATCCTCTTAATTGGAGCCCCTGGGGTTCACTGTAATAAAGGGATGCAGCATGGCTTTTGAATCAAGATCAAAATATTGAAAATAAACTGACCTTAATAACATCACGAAAACACGACTTTTCTTATTTTTTAACGAAAAACCTACACTTTTTTTTTTTTTTTTTTTTTACAAAAAACATGAATATGATGTTGCTATCTGGAACTTTTATATCTATATTATGTATACCCTTATCTACCTTTTTGCTACAAAAAAAGGTAGATAAGAGTCCCACCCCTCCTTTTTTGACTATTCTTTACATGATAGCTGAAAATATTGCAGTGTAATACTAAGATTCTTGTTTTGGCAACTTATAGACCTCCTTTTGTCTGACTTGCACCCTCTTCCTCTCCCCTCTTCTGTTTGCTATTTCTTCTGAGTTCATGTTGGAGAATGGGGTAATGTTCCCAGAGGCTCTGGGAGGAGTGAGCGATACAAGCTGCTGGACGTCAGACTTGTATACAGACGTAATGGAGGATGGGGGGAGAGTCAGTGGTGACTGAGGCCCAAACTGTTGAATAGAAACCCTGTTGTGCTCACGTCTCAGACCAGGCCCGGATGTTGCTATCTGTCTCTTCATTGTTTCCTCAAATGTTGGCATTTGAGTTTGAATGATGGCTTTCACTTTAGCCAAAACATTCCAAAGACGCAGTGGGGGAAACACCCTCCTCTTCTTGCACTGATTTAACGATGCTCCGTTTGTTTTATAATCTTGCTGCATAGTTAAGTGCAAATTAGCTGGTTGCACCATAGCGTCCAATCACATCTGAAGGATTGATGGTGGGAATAACTCAGGCATTAAGGAAGTAGGATTTACGCATGCAGAAAATATAATTATGAGAAACTGGTTAAAGAAAAACCACAGCAATTGTTGGGAGCAGCTTCAAATGGTTATTTCTCCAACATACTTCGCTGGAGTTCTCCTGGAGAGCACCTTCTTTCCGGCTTTAGCTACTCTGCAGAGTGGCAGTGATAAAACCTGCTTTGATGTGTGACACTCCTGATAGAGACATGCCCCATGCTGCTGATAGCACGACCAGAATAGACCTTCAAAGCGCAAGAACGTGTGAGTCAACATTAATGTTGCCTACTTTTCATGTTTAGGAGGGGGTCTTTGGCCTACTTGCAGGGTGGCGTAATCTTTCGGTGTGAGAGCATATAGTTTGCAACCATGTGACAAACAGAAGCAGCTTTATCTTAGCTCCTGGCCGAGCAACACCAGCTATCAGTCAGAACTGGGAGGAGTGTTCACCACTGTTCACACCACAACATTCCAGCCATAGCATCTTCTTCTCTACTGTCAGTAAACCCAAACACCCAGCTTGACTCAGAGCACATGGGCAACCTGTAATCAAGCTTGGCTCTGAGACTGGCATGTAAAAGTAAATCCTGTGTTTATATCTGAGAGAGAGATCCTCCTCATGGAGCCACTTACTTGATCTTTCACAGGAAATGCATAAGATGATTTTAAGCTTCAAACTAAACTCCAGGATTAAAGATCTTGACTATCACCCTCCACCTTTTCTCTCTTCCTTTGTCTCATTCTCTTGATCTGTGGCAGTCTGCCCATCTGCGGGCCCCTGTGCACTGGTGGGTTCAGTGGACTGGTATGCGGCAGGAATCTTTGGATCAAGGTGATTTCACGCTCCTCCACGTTTTCCCAGGGCTTTGGGCACTCTCTGTTACCTCTGTGCAGCCTGCAGTGTGTGATAGCGGCTGACATGTGTTATCATAATGTACATGCACAACAGAGTAAGGGTGCTTTATCTGTCTAACACCTCTGTTTCCCTCAAGTGTCAGTACTTTTACTGGCTGGAATGGTAGGCTACTTTGGCCTCTTCCAGAATGACCTCTTATGAGCCAAAACCTTTGACCCAGGGATTTGTCATCCTCTCCACACACAGATAACTGGATAACCCAACATGAAATCTCAATTTTAAGATGAATCCTTTCAAACATACACTCTTCCTTTGAAGCAGAACTAATCTTGCTAACCTTGACATTCCCTCAGAGACAGTTCCCACTCTCACTTCACAGTCTGCTCTCATAATAGCTCCACAGTGTTCTTTTTTTTTTCTCAATGAAACTCCATATCTCATTCAGCTATTTGGTGGCTGCTGTTGAAGGGGGAAGTGACTGAGTTCAGCTTCTCTTATTTAGCTAGACAACAGCGTGCTGTGACCGAAAATCACATTCAGAATCAGCAAATTTAGGTTCATGAAATATATTTTCTATGTCCGGGTGTCTGACAGTGATCTTGTTTGACTTGCAAACAGACAGACCAGAAAAACTGCCCACAAGTATCAAAACTAAAAGGAAGTTGAAGACGTCATAGCTTCCTCTGTTAATATAGTTCTATCATTTTGCAGGGACAAAATAACACTTTTAGATGTCTCTGCAGATTTGCATGGCTATCCTTATGCATGCCACATGCCAAAGTACTTCCTTTATGGAAAACATTTCTTTGGAAAGTAATCAAAATGTCGTCCACACCCATGTCAGTACCATCACACTGTGTCCTGTGAACTGACTCTTAGACTGACTGCACAGACTTAAAAAAAGCTGTATGATTAGACTATAAAGTTAGGATCAAAAAGCAAACACAAAAAAGCAACAGATAAACCTTCTAACAGATTTCATTTCAATGAGATGTTATCAAACATGTGAGGCTACGCTAAGTGGGGAGCAGCAGTTTTCTGCAGTTTAAAAGATTTTCATTTTGAATGAAGGTTGTATGAAGGTCTTTTATGTCTTAAGTGTATCTGCAGAAGATTGTGGATGCAGCAATCTTATTTTGTGGAATCCTGATAGGAGCTAGGCTAAAAGCTAACCGCTAATGGCTAAAAGCTACTAAGAAATGTAAAAAAAAAAGAGTTTGCAGCGTCTAAAATAACTCAGCTCATAGCAGTTCAAGTAAACACTATAATGTGGATCTCACTCATTATCATTATAGCATCACACAAATAAGCAGATATTTGTGACGAAGCAGTTTACATTTTGCAACTTGTTGCAACACTGATGTTTTGTGGTCAGCTAAGGAAAACGTAGTGACAAAGTAAATAATTATCTTCTGCAAAAGTGAGAGTGGGTAAATATGTATAATGAAATATGTAAAGCTTTAGCTGTTTTAGGTGGTCAAAATGAATTCATCTGTGGCAAGTAGAGGAGCTGTCAGCCTAGCACCCCTTCAGACTTCTTCCTTGATTCTCCACATCGTCTGCTGGAGATTAGATGCAAACTATTCAAAAGTACTTCACATTACCCGACTTAAAAACGTATAGCTTAGTACTAAAAGTACCGTTGAAACTGATGGGAAGTAAATCATTTAAATTGTTGAAACTGCACTTAGAAATTGAATGATCCTTTCAGTTGCTGTGGACCATTAATGTCAATGGGATATATCATGGGAGGACCATGAATTTCTTATATGGTATATTTATTTCCGTCCACAAGTAGGCCCAAGTTAATGAAATCATTCCGTCAGCACAGACGAGACAACACCTCAAACAAGTATGCTTGCCGTCCCCAGAATGATGCTGTAAGCTTGGTTACAGTTGTCAGTTTTGATAATGCATATTTCTCAAAGAAGAGCTTAAACTTTAAGAGAAAAAAAGTGCAGTTCCTTCCCTTTGTTAAGCCGTCAATTAACTACTGGAGTTAAAAAATAGATAAATAAATAGCAGGCAGTGTTAAGGAAAGCCTATAATCTAAAAGCAGAGAATGACTGTAAGCTTTTCTGAGTTTTTCTTTATTCTGATACAACATTGAGCTCTTTTTCACAGCTTGTTTATGTTAGCCTTTAAGAGGATGAATATTTAACAAAGTGCTCCTGTGCTCTTTTTCTTTTTTCTTTTTAAACACATTTCCCCGATATTCTACATAGTTGTCAAATATGTTGGGCTAGCTGGGTTGGATATTTATGGGCACATAGTGCAGGGTACTGATTTAAACCAGAAACTGCACATAATAATAAATGCTGCATTTGATGCAGTTAACCACAATATACGGTATTACTCAAATGACTAGAGAACTGGGAGTGTGTTTCCAGAACTTTACTAAACTGATTCAAAACAGAAACAAAAATGTCATCTGCGTAGGTAGTTTATTTTGTTGTTTTCTATAATCTGTGCCAGTGGTGCCATGTAGATGTCAAACAGAAGAGGTCCCAGGATCGAACCTTGGGGAACTCCACATGTGATTCTTGTCAGCTCAGATGTAAAGATACTTAATGACTACGTTTACATGCAGTCAAAATTCGGGTTATTGCTAATATTCCGGTTACTGAAACATTTGGAATATTCCGTTTACCTGCATGAGCAAACAGGGTTATCCCTGTATACATGGTAATTAATCATTTGGTATATCTCGATCAAAACAGCGACGCGCGGAGAACATCATGATGCAATTACCGTCATTTCCGCTTCTTCTTCCTGTATCCAAATTCAAAACAAATGGTGCTTCGCGCAACTTTTTGGTCACCGTCTTGTAAATCTTGCTATCCCGGTACTTTCTACCAAATGTTCATATCCTTCATTACATTTATAAAATGATTAGTCTCCTCCTCACTCCAAAAGTGTGGCGTGGTTTTCCGTTTCTCCGTGTTTATAAGTACGTCCTGGACTCAAAAGACCAAGATTCCTTGCGAAAAGAGCATGCGCAGAAAACAAATTCATGTTCCGTTTGATTGGGATATTCCGTTAGGCGTTTACATGACCTAATATTCGGGTTTTAAAAGGAGTAACCCAAGGGTCATATTCGGGTTTTTAAAAACCGGAATATGAGCAAATTCGGGTTATTCAAAGGGGTTATTGGCGTTTACATGGCCATGCAAAACCGGGTTATTTCTGGGTTTTAAAAGTGTTTTGACTGCATGTAAACGCAGTCAATGGGGGCATGAAGATGTCAAACAGAAGAGGTCCCAGGATGGAACCTTGGGGAACTCCACAAGTAATTCTTGTCTGCTCAGATGTAAAGATACCTATTAATGCAAAATACTTCCTATTTTGAACCAGAGAAGAAATATTTAGTTTCAAAACCAATATTCTATTCCTATTTTATGTTTCGATGAATTTGTTGTAGCTACCTCACCGCACAAAAAAGCTGCAGCACTAATTTATACTTTTATTTTGTTCAAATGTATTTTCATTCCTACGTTCAGCACTCAACTTCATAAATAACAAATTATGTAACAAATGCATTTATAAATAAACATTATTGGTTAATAGGTGAAGAATGCCAAAAAATGAGCCGGAAGTCAAATTAGGTCCTCTTTTAATTTGAAGGGCTGGTCGCGGCTCCCAGGCAGCCCGGAGGAAGAAGCAGATCGAGCAGCAGCAGGACTGGAGCAAACACTGTTGTCTCCGCCTCATGTTTCGTCCTGGGGACTTCTGCTCCTGTCCGCTCTCCAAGCTGTTGTGACAATATTTATTTTCTTATTTTAATTATTTAGTAACAAAACAATTGAAAATTGGGGGGAAAAGAAGGGGACCGAGTCATGGAGCTGTATTGCTTGGAATCGGACACATCCGTGAAAGCCCAGCCAGACCCAAACATCCTGAATGATGAGAGAGTCTTACAAAGTTTATTAACCATTGAGGACAGCTTTTTACCTCAATGTTCATATTTCCAACGGGTCCAGAAGGATATTTACCCTTATATGAGACGAATGGTTGCAGGTTGGATGCACGAGGTTTGTGGGGTCTTTCTGCATTGATGGGCTAACCTAAGCTTCAGCTAAAGCACGTTTTTTTTTTTTCGTCTTCTTAAAATTTTTTTTTTTTTTTGCATGTTTTCTTTTATCTGCACGCTAAATCTGTTTTATTGAAGAGTGCTTTAGTTCATGGTGAAGTGTCATTAATATTAACCTGTGTGATAATTGTATGAGAATGACTCATTTAAGGCGTGGGGGAGTCGGAAATTCCACCACGAAGAAAGTTGAGCTTCAAAGAAACAGCCGTGCTGCTTATTTACTTAACTTTATAGCTGCAGAGTTGGTACTTTTCCAAATGATTGAGCGCAGGCGACAGAGGATGGGTTTTTCTTAATTTACATGTTCGAAAACCTCACAATTGATCTGCACAATAATTTTAATTAATTTTTGAAAGTGACTCGAGCTCGTGGCTCATGCAGGCTGCGTGAATGCAAGACCTACTTTCATTTTTAAGGATAAAAGTCGCTTAAAGTTGGCAAACATTAACTTATTTCAAGTGTCGGGAATTGTTGCCATGAATCATGTGGACAATATGCATGCTTTATATAGTTTGTACAGGATTTATTTGCGATTTTTTTCTAATATTTTCCAATGTGGCGAACCCTAACGAGGAAGGGAGTTTGAAATACGATGGGGGTGAACGACTTCCTTTTCAAGTAATTTGTTTCTGTCTTGCATTACATTTTTAGTCTTTTTGTGCAGCAAAGGGACGTGAAAATGAATCATTTAAACTTTGCTAAGTCTATTACTCACAAGCACCGAAAACCCCCACCTCCACATGCAAATATATGAACTTTTGCTCAAAGCAGATCCTGAAAAGAAAGTAAAAGAAATCTAGATTAAGATATGTGTGTGTGTGTGTGGTTTTCTTTCTTTTTAAAAAAAATATGTATATATTTTTCCTTATGTATGCCTATCCTGTGTCTCTCCAGGTGTGTGAGGAGGAGAAGACTAATGAAGACGTCTTCCCATTAGCCATTAATTATTTGGACAGATTTTTAGCAGTTGCACCCACAAGAAAGAGTTTTTTGCAGCTTCTGGGAGCCGTGTGCATGTTCCTGGCTTCCAAGTTAAAGGACAGTAGGCCCATATCAGCGGACAAACTCTGCATGTACACAGACAACTCCATCACACCTCGGGAGCTGCTGGTAAGAAACTGGGCCAGATTCTTTGGATGAACAGAGCATGAAAATGTGGTGTCACATTTTGGTTGATTTTATAGCATTAAAAGGCTGAATTAGTCTCACAGGAAGTATCCCATTTTCCTTATAAGCAGAGCTATGCACAACACAGCCACATCCATGCTTTGGACCCATGTGGACTGCAGAGGTGTGTGATGCCATCTAGTGCCAGTAATGCAGTATACAATAATGGTGTGCTGTGTTTTGAAATATATCTACAGCCAGGATTTTTTTTTTCTAACAATAAAAACTCAAAATAGTTTAGTCTCAACCAGCCTGAAGGTATAAGATAAGCAAGTCATCCCTAATAATGTACTTTTATTTACAAGTGAGGAACAATATTTAAGCCTCAGTAGAGTAAGAAACCCTGACATAGGGAGTAAGTACTTATTGATTTAAGGGACAGATGTGTATTTATTTTATTCTTCTGAGTTGTGACTGTATTTGGGTTCAGCTATTATTCTTTTCGATAAAGAATTTGCCAAATCCCAAGTTATCTTAGTTATCTTCCCAAGTCGACCAATCACAACTGTCCACATCCAATCATGTTCTTCGGCTGTTGACTGTATCCCATGGTTCTCATCAGGGGAAAAAATGTTGGCTAATTTTACTGGTTTTGTTGGTGCTCATAATTTTTGAGAGTTTAGAGAGAAGAATTCATTTTTCAGATAAAAATGACAAAAACTCTTTGGGGCCCCAATGATAAGGTAATTTTCTGCATTTTTGTTTAATGTGGTGGCAAATTTAATATCCTTTAGTTTATAACTGATCAAATGTAATATCTTTTATAACAACAATTTGGCCACTTAGTAATGACATTTTAATTTATTTTCTTATATTTTGAAAGCAATGTAATTGTATCTTGGAGTCAAAGAATAGCAGCATGTACTCTAAGAGACTTTGCCTGTTGTTCTGACATTTCTGTTTTTGGAAAATAAATTGATTAATTAAATAACAGAATAATTGCCGATTGTACAGCATTCCACCAATCTATCCATAAATTGGCAAATTATTTCAGTTCCTGACCAATTTACATGCTGCAGTAAAGCGTGCATCTTACTTTGACAAAACTCCTCCACATGCTCTCTATAAATCCCTGCGTCGCCTGCAGCTGTTGAGGGAAATGACATTTGTTCCATTTGATACTCCATAATGTCCTAAGACTCCAGATTCCTGGATATCCTCACAGGATGCACAGAGCAGGCAGCAAGGCCCGCGAAGGATGTTGCACCTCTTCTTTGTAATGAACGCACTTGGCCCTGCGAGAACTTCAGCTGGACGTGAAAGCGTTCAAGGGGGTGTTTGTCAAGGCAGCTGGCCAGGAAGTGAGAACATTGATAATTTTAGTCTCAAAAACTTACATTTCCCTTGTTTGCAGTTTGACCACTGGCAGTTGGTACTGATCTCTATTTTAGGAACAATTTCACCATGAGTCATGTGTTGAACTGGTCCATGTTGTTAAAAAACGCCCTGCAGATAGGAAGACTGAAGTGACATCACTGTCATTATGATCCCTATTCATATTGATCAGGCACCACAATCGAGCTGTTGTACTTTGATCGTGACTCAAGAACACTCTGGGTCTGTTGGATCTTGCAGCCTAAATCTTCTGTGTGCTCCAGTGAGCAACGTGCTACCACTCATGTTGCTTTACTGCCAGTCGCAGGATTGGATGGCGTTTCTTTTTGAATCGTATCAAGTCTGAGCGGTTTGGGACTGAGTCCACATCCAGATAGGTGCATTGGTTGGGTTGGTCCACAACAGGAGCTTAACGGACCAATCTGCATTTCCAAATTCTGCTTGTTTTGTCACAAAGTTATTTTAAAGAAGAAAGAAAAATCTTAAAAACTCTTGGTATGCCTGCACTTTCTTTTATTTAATCAATCGTGTACCTCTTAAGCTTGGCGATTTGACGTCTAGAAAACTGGATATAGTAACTTTAAGTCAGTTTTTGAACCGTTGAAAATTTGGAAAAGCATACGAGATCTTTTTAAATCAAATAATCCCTCCTCCTTTGGAGGAATTAGCTGTGTTTTCCCCGTTTTGTAGAGGCCACTGAGAACTGTTTAATTGTAGTTCTTTTCACAGTTTTTTTTTGTTTGTTTTTGTGTAATGATTGAACCGCTGCTACCCTGCAGATGCTACATTTAATGACGGTTGTGGACTTGGAATTTCCAGCTTCCCCATGGAAAGGGAAAAAAATGTCAAACAGGAAGTTGTATTTCTCTTAAATATTACACAAATCACTGGTGTATTAAGGGCTCACTCTTAAGGTGCAACACCTCCGAGGTACGGTGCATGGAGCATGATGGATACAGATCTGCAACCTTGGATCCTAGTCTGTGATCTAACGGTACTAAAGAAATCTGCTCATTGAAGATATTTTTGGTGCACTTTTCAAGATAATAGTTGCTTTCATTCCAATGGAATGAAACTACTTAAAAAACTTCATAAACTCTATTGCTCTTATACCAAATGATACATGGGAAAAAGTCAGTTTCTGTCCAGTTGGAAGGTCATTGGTATAATTCCCCATCATGTCCTTACCCCCCATTGCCCAAGACACCCAAGTATGCTTTAAAGTAGTTAATATTTCTACGTGGAACCAACTACAGATGTCGTGTGTTGACAGGATCTCTACTTCGTAACTCCTACCGTAGCCTGGCTGGAAAGGTGTTGGAGACTTGTGATTGGTCGGCTTGTTTGCATTGAATTTCCTTCTCCAGCTTTCCCACGACTACTTTGCATTGTCAAACCGGGTAGAAATATGCAATTTCAGTAAAAATTACTGTTGCTCAACATTCCTCAGCTCCAACTTGCACAAGCAAGTTGGAACTTTGTCGCTCAGTTGTGCAACGTCTGTAGTTTATGAAGGAAGTTTACAAAAGGCAGCTCGGCAGTGCAAGGCAAGCTACACCGCTGCAGAATACAAACTGTACTCCCACCTAGTGGTTGGGGGTGTAATTTTAGCGTGACAGAGCAAGAGACAGGCATAAACGGCAACTACGACGGCCCTGTGACTGTGCAAAGGTGCTATATAAAATCATAAATCACTGTTAGGGGTTACAAGCCAGTTCTCTCTTAGTGCTGGTTCCAGACAAGAAGAACTTAATGGAGACAGATTATTGTACCTGATATGTGAGAGAGCTGATATGTAAGAGCTCCACAGCATCATTGATGCTGCAAATGAAACTGCAACCCTCTGTTTGAAGGAAATTAACATAATGCTTATTATTTGATTGCTATACCACCTTTGGGGTTGCCATCTTTCTGCAAGATTACTAAAATTTCAGAATCTCGTTAAGCGATATATGTATTTAGTTGCACATTATTGGTATTTAAAAGAACATTTTTTTCTTTATAATAACATATTTGGTAATGCAGAAGTAAAATGTAGTCAGCTTTGGCTTTACTTAAAGATCAGTGCAAAGATTAGCAGAACTAACACCAAGCGGGCCAGTGTTTGACGAGGAGGGTGATGAGTCAGAGTACGAAATGGTTATTCAAACCCGCCACATTTATGTGCGCTTGATTATCTACCACTTCAAAAGAGTTTAAAGCTAATGCTCCAGCTATGTAGCTTGTCGTTCCCAACATAGTATTTCTAGTGTTTGTTCAAGAAATGGATGGCTTGTTTTTAAGATTTTCTTATTTACTCTTGGTGTTGGTCAGTCTTACTTGAGGAGTTCTTTTTAAAATGTGTTAAAATGCTGCAAAAAAAACCTTAGCAACCTGCACATTGTGCAAAAAAAACCAATTAAGCAAATTAACGTCTCTAGATGTTTTTGTTTGACAAGGACGCTTCAAAGTTGCGCTTAGCGATGAACAATTGCAGTTTATTTGTTTCAAAATGTAAAAAAAAAAATCTCTCTACTTTCTGCAGCTCCTCCAAGCGTTGTGGTTGTTTCTGCGAAACCTTTGAACTCGGTTATTGAAAAGTCAGTTCACACATCAACGCTGCTGCATCGTTCACACCATTAGCTATCAAATATGGGGCTGTGGTGAACTTCAGTCTAGAGGCGAGATGCAGCACACTTGGCGGTCTACTCGTGTGCTGGGTCACAGAGTTCACACGGCAAGTTTAAAGCGCTTATATAACATGAAGGTCAATTAATGGAAAGTAAGCAAATAAAGTTATTGTTTTTTCTTTTATGAACCAATTTATTATTATTACTATTAAAAGCTGCTTGTGTGAGAGCAGTTATTATAATAATGGTTATACCAACGCTAAATGCAAGGAAATATACCATCTCCATGGAAAGTTGAACTTTATTGTTGCATAAACTGTTTCTTCGTAGTAAAGGGTGTAAATGTTCTGCAACTACAGACAGATTCTGAGAAGATTGGAGAAATTGAACTGTTGGTGTGTTTCCAGCATCACAAGCAGAGCACCATCCACTTTGATTACATTCAAGTGGAGATCAGTCAGGAAAGTCTTCAGAACATGGTGAATTTGATGAATGTCCTATTTTAGATTCACAAATTAGATTTAAAAATGCAGCACATGGTAATGAATGTCAACGTTAGCGGTGGAAGGAGGACTGCAGCAGCTCTTCGGTGGGCTGAGAGTTTGAATAAACTATCAATGACAACAGCTGTTAATATAATCATATTAATCCTGATATTGAATATATCTGAGAGACTGCTGCTACGTCTGTTACTGAAAATGTTTAAAAGCTACGCTAAAGAACATTAAACCATTAGTAAATCTGTGCTTTCTAAACACAAAAGAATTGAGAGACAGGAAATTAAAAGATGAAGCATGTACACTTTTGCACTTTTTCTTTCTAGTGCAACATCTGACTGGTTTGAGAGTCGTCCGTGCGCTGCTGCTGCTGCCTGTGCATTGCAAGCTCATTGTAGCTATTTGAGGCTTGTGACAGGAAGGAAGGGGCTTGCTGTCTCATTGGCAGGGCCTCTGAGCAGGGCAAAGCTTGTCACATGCCGGCGATATGAACACAAAGGATGCGAGGAATGAGAAAGGCACGCAGATAATAAGATACAGCGAGGAGAGATAAAATGAAGAAATGTTACTCTTCTTACAGAGCTATTTCCTCTGGGAATAGGGACAGGCTCTGATCTTTTTCACGGTCAATGAAGGCATGGCAGCATGCCATTTAACCCTCTTGACTGAGTGTATTCACAGTTTGACCTGACTGCCTTTTTTTTTTTCTTCCTGCTTTTTTTGTAAATCATCCTTTCTGTGCTTTAGGACTGGGAACTGGTCGTGTTGGGGAAGTTGAAGTGGAACATGGCCTCAGTCATCCCTAATGATTTCATAGAGCACATCATGCGCAGGCTGCCCCTTCCTAAAGACAAGTCGGCGATGGTCCACAAACACACGCAGACATTCATCGCCCTCTGCGCAACAGGTAAAACACAACCACATGCCTCTTTCTCGTTTGGTCACACAAACGCTTAATTTGCTGCCTTTATATTCCTGCATCCACTGGAATATTCTCTCTCACACACACACACACATTCCCTCATCGTGAGTCATCTGTGACCTCCTTTCTTCTCCACAGGCAGCTTTCTCCACTGTCTTTCCCAATCCTTTAGAGAGTTTTTTTTTATACTTTTTTTCCTCCTCTTTTTCCTCCTCACAGCTGTTTTAAAGCGCTCATCCATGTTCCTCGGTGAAGTTCCTGGGAAAACTCCTATCAGCGCAGTGTTTAGATAAGCCGCATACGCTGGCTATGACTGCATCCCGCTGCTAGTTGAACTCCAGTAGACGCTCACGGAGGTGACCGGCTCAGGTGCAGCTAAACTCCTGCGCTGCTCGCCCTGCATCGTTTGTTGACAGGGAAGCTTGCAGTTAAGAAAAAAAAAAAAAAAAAGAAATCAAGGCAGTGATCCTGCTTCTTCCTCCCATTGCGGCCTGATGTCCAAAATAAACTCTGGTTGTGGGGGGGGCGATGTCCCCCTCAGGCCTCTCTCTTAGGTGAATTTTTATGGCATTCCTTTGCTTATGCTAGGAATCCCCCTAATATTTTCATATCCTGGACAGAAATACGGCTGCAGGATCATCTAATGCACATAATATAGAGGACTCTGTCACAAAGCTACCTTTCATCTTCTAACTCCTTTTGGTTAATTCAATGAAGCAAATAAAACAAAAGGAGGTGACTTTGGTGCGATGAAATTCCTCCGAGGTCAGCGTGGTCAGAGCCGTCCAATCAGTACTTGTTTACCGGAGCTAGTTATTTCTACCATAAGCTTTTTCAATGGGTTTAATGGCCTGTGTAGTGCAGTTATAGTGTCAGTTTTTTTTTTAACGTATTTGGGTGTGTTTCAGTGGTTGCTTCAGCTATTCATAAGCAGCTGCCTCTACCCAAGCACAAGCAGCCGCAGTGAGAGAAAAAAGAGGAGGCCTGCTGTGGTTTTGCAGTAATGTAAATGTTTGGAGTTTATATGGAGTTGAGATGTTATTCTTATATTGGTGTAGCTCCTCCTATGGACAGCTGGTCCCTTGAGGAGAGGGGGGGTGTAGTGGAGCAAACTCTTCCCCAGGGTTTAATTCAATCTGTCAGGCCAACAAAATTGTCATTATATTGGCAGAAGGCGCAGCATGGCTCCTGTTAAGTGTGTGCCTGTTATTTATTTTGTATTGTTTCGTGCTGTGGTCCTGCATACTTTCATTGCTGAAGTTAATGTGTTGTGTTTATGCAGTGCAATTAAATCTAAGTCATATTTTGATGTAGTGTAAGCCACTGTGCTAGGTTTGATTATTCATTATCGACTGTCACAATAATGTCTACATTGGGTGATGAAGCTTCACCTTTTCAGGCAGTGTTTCTCAGACATTTGTGTTCATGCACCTAAATCGCAGAAATAGTTGTTGAGAATGGAAAAACGAGAGCTCTGCAGCAAGGAGCTCATCTCTGCACATCCGTCCAGTCGCAGTGTGAGGCTAATGTGAAAACTGGATCGTCTGCTTCAGGAAGTTGAATAAATGGCCAAAGACCAAGGAGCAATGTCCAGTTTTTCTGTTTTGAAGTTGAGGTGGAGTTCCTCAAATGACCACTAGAGGCTGTCATTCTTTATTTTAAAGAAAATATAGCTTTTTTTTTGGGGCTGTTAATTGTACCGACAAAAAAACTTGCAACTTCTTTCACCCACGGCCAAAAGCTGTTAACGGAGCTAACCAGAGGAGTTATTATCGTTCACGAAAACGAACGAAATAACGAGAACTAAAATTGAAAAAACGATTTCGTTAACTGAACTAAATGAAAACGAAAGTTAAAAGACAAAAACGATAACTAACTGAAACTATATTGCGTGTTTAGAAAACTAACTAAAACGAACTGAAATTATAGATATAATTTCCTCCGTTTTCGTCCCTGTCAATATAAGCCTCTTGGTATGATCAATATATTCCGCTCTGGCCGTTTATCTCCAACTGGCAGCTACGGCACCTTAACGCCTCACGGTCCGTGACCTCAAAACTAAAACTAATAAAAACTAAACTAAAACTAAGCATTTTTGAAAATATAAAAACTAGCAAACCCACACTAAAAACAAATGAAAACTAACTGAATTGAAGGAGAAAAAGTCAAAACGAAATAAAAGCTAACTAAAATGAAAAATTCTAAACTATTATAACCCTGGTGAACCCACCCACCCCAGTCCAGCAATCCTCACGGCTCGCCTGGAGCCTTGCAGGTGGAGCAACTTGGTCCCGACCTCCGCCAGGGCCGAGCTCCGACGGCACCGGGGCAGGACCCAGGCCGCAGGAGCTCAGTTGAAGCTCCAGCTGGCCTCGTTTCAAATATTGTTTCCGTGGCGACATCAGAGACAAGGATGGATGGGCAAATTCGATCAGAATGAATGCGTCATAGTCATACTTGTCATTAAAGCTTAGTGGGTTAATATGAGTCTTAGTCATCGTAATTTGACTAGCTTATGGAGATTAGGTAAATTTTTCCAACTAGTTGCAGCCCATTTACGGGGGTTGGGCAGTCCGTTCCTGCCAAAGTTGGTGCTGTCCAGATGCCAGAATAAAAGAAGGGGCGGGGGGTTCAAACAGATTCTTCAGAAACCATAAGGGTGGTCATGCGGGGGGGGTGTCCAGTTCCTTTCATAAAGCCCGTGCCAGGTCCAGGGTGTCAGCATCTCTTTGAAGTTTTAAGTCAAGCTGTCCTGACAAAACACAGGAAGTTCAAACACCAATAAAAGACATTGGTATTCTTCTTTCTTTTGTGACTGCAAACTTGCTTATGGTTTAATTCGTTGAAGCGGACGTGCTGGTTTTCCTTTGTGGAGCTCTTCGTGGCCTGCCCCTCCTCTGCTCCACCTCCTCCATCCAGGTCTGTTGTCGCTTAAGTCTGTCAGACTTGGACGTGCGCTCAGGGGAGTCGTGCCTGGAGCTCATAGCTCAGCGAGTAGGAGGTTTCCTACTCTGCTTTTGTAATCAGAGCTGATGTTTCTAAGACGGAAACCACACAGGTTCCACCGTGCAAGCTCCGTCTGTTGAAATCCAGACTGTGGGAAAATTAGGTTTGGCCAGCGCAGCAAGCACACTGGAGGATGATTCAGACGTTTTCACCTGTCATACATCTTGCATATTGCCTGTGGGCTGTTTTCTGGTTGTGTCATATTTAAAGATGGGATTTTAGTGTGTCACTCAGGCCCCAAAGCTGCAGCTCGACTGATTTCTTTTTTTTTTTTTTCCCATTAATTGTCTTTCCTCGCCAGATGACCGCCTTGCAATGAACCCTCCTTCGATGATCGCCACCGGCAGCATAGGAGCCGCCGTCTGCGGCCTGCAGCTGGACCACAACGACCAGAGGCTCAGTCGAGACAACCTGACAGACCTGCTGGCCAAGATCACCAACACCGAGGTGGTGAGTGTCGCAGCACATGTTACGAGTAAAACGCTCAACAGTTGTGCCACCGCAACAATGCGTCGCTTGAAGCTTTACTATCGTTGCAACATCTCATGGCAGCGGCATGAAAGGCTTTCTCGGTGCACAACAATGACGACTTCAGTTGTGGCAGACTGAAGCCATTTACTTCTCATAGGGAGAGGGAGAGAAAGCCTTTTGGTTTTTTGGCTGGAGAGCCAGACTGCTGCTATAAAGAGCAGCGGCAGAGGGAATGCGTCCCACATTCTTGTGGTAGGACACATGCAGTTTCTTTGCATGGCTCCCACTTTAGCAGTGTGCCCCTCCTGGTGGAGGAATACGTCTGCAGCGAATGCAAGAAGTAGCTTAACTCGTGGGGGCCGATGAAGAGTCTGAAAGTTAACCAAGCTGCTGTCACACCTGCAGAAAAACCAGCATATTCTACATCAGTCCTTCCTGAATATACCACAATATATAGCTCTAGATTCAACCGCTAGAAGCTTCTGATTTCATTTTTCACGGGCTTCATTAGGTTTGAGGTTTAAAGTTTAAGTTTGTGTCTAGTTTACCTGTTTATTTCAAGAAAGAGAAAGAAAGAAAGAAAGAAAGAAAGAAAGAAAGAAAGAAAGAAAGAAATGAGCCTGAAAGAAAGAAAGAAAGAAAGAAAGAAAGGAGCCTGAAAGAAAGAAAGAAATGAGCCTGAAAGAAAGAAAGAAAGAAAGAAATGAGCCTGAAAGAAAGAAATTAGCCTGAAAGAAAGAAAGAAACGAGCCTGAAAGAAAGAAAGAAAAAAAGAGAGAAAGAAATGAGCCTGAAAGAAAGAAAGAAAGAAATATTCCCGTTGATGACACTTTTTGTATTGGTATTTTTTTATCGTCATTTTTATCGGGATAAATGCCAGAAATTATCGTGATACATTTTTTAGTCCATACCCCCCATCCCTAATTAATATAAATATATATATATATATATATATATATATATATATATATATATATATGTATATGTGTGTGTGTGTGTATATAAAAATAAATACGTGTGTGCATAAAACAATGTTTTGTACACATGCTACAGTGCTCTGATCATTTTTAGGGCTGTGGATTTTTTACAATAACAGAAAAAGACTACAGGAATTCTATGTGATCAATCATCACTATAAGTTTTTAATAACATGCCTATAAACATTTAGCATTTAAGCTGCATTTTCCCTACGTCACTGCATGTTGAAAGATGCCGCTAGGACTATATGTTTTTATTTCAACAATATTTTCTAATACACATAACAGTTTGGTGTAGAAATGCACTGCCTTCCAGGTTGTGGTCACGTTGCCATAGTAACGTGGGCCCCGCAACCCCGCCGTCACAACAGACTACAGCCCATCGGGTTCCAATTATTCGTACATTTTAAAGGAATGTTGGCCTCTTTGCGAGCTACGACTGATTCTTTTAAGGGACTCGCAGTTGGTTTAGGGAGTCAGACCTCCCACATCTCCACCAATGACCTGAAGGAGGGGTGGGGAGGGGACAGGGACGGAGAGAGGATCCCCTTTCCTCAGAGAAGCCGTCCAAAAACATCCGGTCGCACTGTCCAGCGTTCTGTTTTACACCCAAACTCGGAGAGTCAGGGTGCAGTAGGTCAAAGCCATTTCCTCTGGGCCTCCACGTTTGGATTGACCGTGCTGTAAACCCAAGTGGGGGGTGGAGGAAGGGAATCTCGGGTTTCAGGTCTGCTTCTGCCGTAGTGTGATGGACCCCAGAGCTCTGTTGGGGAGCTCCTGGCCTCCCGTCTGAACCTCGGTGCACATCACAGACGTGGATGTGTCTAGGGCTGGGGATCGATTCAAATATCAAGAATTGATTTGATTCCGATTCTTAAGATTCAGAATCGATTATCAAGATTTGATCCGATTCGATTCCGATATTGATTTGGGTTAGTGTTATTAAAACTGTTTTTTCAGCTGTTGCATGAATTATATGACTGTAGTTATGCAACATATTAATACTAGTATTATATTGAGATTAAACAGCAAGTATTGGCAGCTAATGATGCTGTAAGGACCAATCAGCTCCCAGAATGATGATAGAACTGCTTTCAGAAACATCATGTGGGTCAGAATTACCAAACAGATCCAGGGAGGAAACAGAGACGGATGAAATCGGTTTTATTTTATTTTCCCACATTCCGTTTTTATTTGTTCCATTTTCGGTCTATTTTGGTTTTTAATTTTTGAGCATTTGGTTTTTAGCATTTTTTGCGAATGTAACCCCAAGACAGTATATAAAGTAATGAAATATAGACAATTTATGCAATTATAACTTAACACTTTAATGTTTTCATGCCTTTAATATGGTTATTTAATATTTAAAGGCAAAAACATGGCACCAGTTATTCTCGTGTCCAACAAAAGATTCCTTTTTTGGGGATAAACAAAAAAATTACCAAAAGTTGTAATGTAATGATGAAAAAAATAAATAAATGAATATCGATCTTTAGACATATGAATCGATTTTTAGGAATTAATATGAGAATCGATTTATAATTGGGAAATCGATTTTTTTCAAGGGCAGTTTCTCTGCAGCAGCTCGGTCTGCATCTGGGTGTGCTGGTACCCTTTGTTGTAGTCGGGATTCAGACAGGACCACCTACCTCCAAACGCATAATTCCCTGCTGGTATGCCAGGCATGTGACCAGATCTGTTGAAAAACTTGCATGTTGATTTCTGCAAAAATACCAACATTTTTTCCCTTTTTAGTGTTTGTGCACAGGTGGACTCCACTGGGTATATTTAATTATCTATAAATCTCATTAGAAAGCCTCAAGTTGGGATATAATCGCTTAAAATTTGTATTATTCCTTTTTTGTATGTTTATTATGTTAGACATTATTACTAGCGATTACCAAAGTTGTTCAAATTAGCGTGACTTAAATACCTGTCACATGTTGGGTAGGGGTCATTTTAATCAGAGGTCTTTAATTAATATAAAAGGCACTTTTTAAAATAAAGATCATGTGTTTTTAGAGGATGCACAGAAGTGTGGATGTTTAATATGCTGCATCTCTACTTGTTGCAGGACTGTTTGAGGGCGTGCCAGGAGCAGATTGAGCGCGTGCTGGCCTCCAGCCTGCAGCAGGGGCAGCAGTACCGCCAGGAGACCGGGGTCAGAGCCGGCAGCAAGGCCCGGGAGCAGCAGGACCAGTCCAGCACCCCCACAGATGTGCGTGATGTCAACTTATGAACTGCCTCCATCATCTGACTCACACAGCACACGTGCCGGCCTACCAATGAACTGCCGGGAAGCGAAGAGGGCAAGAGCTACCGTTTTCTTTGTCAAGTTGCTACTTAAGTGGTGGTGTGACAATCTATGAACTTTAGAAATTAAGAAATTTGTAGTTTTTCTCCTTTTTTGCCCCATCCACACCCGTCTAAGGTGTGTTTTCACCTTTTGTCCGGGCCACATGTAATCCTACAAGCTATTTAAAAAAACAACACCACAATAATATGGTTTAATTTTTGAAAACTTGATAGTGCCTTAGGTTCCTCGAGAGGAAACCTGAAAACATGTTCATACTTGAAAAAAAATAGCTTAAATATATGAAATATACGTATTTCTTATAAAAATAAATGATGTATATTTAGCTAGTATTTAGTTCCTCTTTAACCACCTTTAGTTAGCAGTTATCAAATTACAGTTTCAGTGGGATTTTTTTTTTTTTTTTTCTCATCTGAAAATCTATATAGCAGTGATTGAAATGCTGATAATACAGTACATGACATTAAAACCAAACTGGTATCCAGCTGGAGCGCACTGCTCAGTCGATCATACCGTGCACCTGTAGCACTGCTTACTATTTATGCAGACGGATGCCGGCTCCGAGTGGGCTGGGCCTGCTCGCAGAGGAACGACGGGGAGAAGGTCCGAGGGGTGGAGCGGTGGCGATTGTCTGTTTGAACAAAGGTCTCGATTCCACTGCGAACTCCAGACCGGAACGGAGTCCCTTTTGAGTTTAGCAAGGCTGCGTTGTTATTGTACTGTTTTTACTTAAGCTCATACGTATTAGAGCGCAGTTTGGAGTGTTCAGTAGTTTGTTTGGAAGGGATTTCGGGCTCAGGTAGCACTGATGCCATGTTTATTAAATAAAAAGGAGTTCTGGAAAGTTGTTTTTTTATTATTTTCTTCTTTTTTTTAAACCAAGTCTCAGAGAAAACAGAAGCAGGTCGAAAGGATTTTTAGAGGTTTTGGATGAAGAAAGCATTTGGAAAGTTGTTAAAGATTGCAAAAGTGTGGGTTGATGAGTGATTGTGATCAACATTGAGGATTGAGCTTTACAATGTTTCTGCAGTTGCACAATACTAGGGTGACTTACAGGAGGAGGATTGATGTCTGTCAATGATTATACCATTTAACTTTTTATCGAAACAATATTGATGCACTTTTAAAACACGCTCCTTAAGATTGGTAAGGGGATAGTAGTAGTTTTTGTTTTTTTTCTGGGGTCATCTGATTTTCCTTTCTTTAAGTTATTTGCTTTATTTTCTTTTTTTTTTGGTTTATTTTGTTTTCTTTCCTTACGGGCTGGATTCCCAGGGGGTGACGCACGTTGTCTCAAAAGCTGTGCCTCAACTGGTAAGTAGACGCAGGATAATCGGCGCTCTAGTGTAATAGTTTATTAAATAAGGCAAGCCAAGTCAAATGTAGACCACAGTGCGTTTTTATTTAAGCCTAAACTTGAATTTCTTTTTCTTTCCCCCCTTTTTAGATTTATAACGACCCCTTTTCATTAGTTCCTTCAGAAGCTAGCGTGCCTCCCTTGAATATTCTCGTTTTGTTCTTTTTATGCATATTGCTTTCTTTACTGCAGTTTTAGAATAACCATTTGTGGGAATTTTACACACATATATATATAACCGATTGATGAACAGAAATGCTTGAAAATCCGCATTACAATTTTATAACAGAAATGTAGTTTCTGATCTGTATTCCTGCATGTTCAACTGTGCTAAAAGCCAAATGTTTTGTTTATTTTTCCCAAAACGTGCTTTAAACTGAAAATGTTAATAAATTTAAATGTTCTGTTCTGATTGAGAAGTTTCCAAAGTAAGAACAGTAGATTATATACGACATTCTCTTGCTGCTATTAAGCTTTTCTTTCCTAGTCTTACACAAAAATGCCTTACTCTCATTCACTCGTGTGCTGCTATATTATGAAATTTTGTAAATGTAACAAGTCTGCTTTTCTGTTGTTTGTGTACCGGAGGGAACGTAACACAGTTTGGTGCGGGACTGGAAGTACTTTCGTTTGCAGAACTGTTTAATTAGCATGTTTTATTCGTTTGTTTTAGTTATCTTTTGTTCCATCTTTTCTCCATCATACTCTTGCTGCTTCTGTATGTACCTCAGGATAATTAAATTGGATAGAGTGAGAGTCCATATCACCATTACCTCATCACACGTCACTTCACACACATTGTCTTGACTCCTGATTTTTTTTGAACGGGTTTCTTATTTTTTTTGTTTTTGTTTTCCTGTCTGGATGTTGAGAATTGCCAGCTGCCAGATTCCACTGAGAAATGAAAAGTGCCTGCAGCATACTTTAAATTGGGTCCTTTCGTATGTCTGGTGCTAAATAAAGAAACATCCTATACTGTATGTTATTTGTGTATCACAAAGGCAAAAAAAAAAAGTTTCCTATTAGGACTTGTTTTGAATCAGTCTGTTTTAATAAAAAGGAATGTTTATTTCTGAGGTACCCATATAATCAGTTTTACAATTGTTCAAAGTGGTTGTTAGTCCAACTTTTTCTCTGCTATACCCATGTGCAACCACACAATGTACCTCGGCAATTTGTCCTTAATAAATTGGCTAAAATCAAGTGTCTGCTTTGTCATCTTTTATGTTGATTGCTCTGACACGTTTTCTGTCGTCATTGGAGGATTAAATCTAAAGCTGTTCCAGGATTTCACTCTTCTGGATGGGAATCTTTGATTTTGTCCCCCGTGGGTCTTGGTGCATCTGTGCCGTCAGTCTAGGCTTCCACTGCTTTCCCTGCAGGAGCTCCGGCCAGCATGGTTCCTCTTCCTAACTGACCTTCAGACTAGACTAGATTAGACTGTCATGTGGCATTACACTTCTGGGGGAGGCGTTATCCGAGTGGCTTTCTGAATCTGTTTCATCCTGGTTGGTGGGTTTGGAGCTCTCAAGTCTGCCTTCTGTGTAATGTGCCATGCATTGGCTTCTCCTTCCAAGATAGTTCCTCCTCCACGTCTTCACTGGGTTTCTGGTGTCTGAGACATTCATGTAGCAGCTTATCCCTTGGGGCAATCTTATGTTCCTTGAGCTTTGTTGTTTCTTCCTGGATGGTGGCTCATTGATTTGCATCTTCCCTCCTTCCACTTCAGAGTCTAATGTTGTTGGACTTGGTATAAAAACCTCTGTGCATCGTTAGGAGCTTCCTTGTTTTGATATCAATAGCTTCCATCTCTCCCTGTTGCCAATTTACTGAACCAGTGGGGTACCTGATTACGGTTAGGGCATACATGTGGACAGCTTAGACTTTTGTTCAAGTACACACACACACATGTATATGTATATATATATATATATATATATATATATATATATATATGTATATGTATATATATGTGTGTGTGTTTATGTATGTATAATACACTCAGTGGACACTTTATTGGATACACCTCAGTAGTACTGAGGTGTTATAGAAATCATTCCTCTGAGATTTTGGGCGTTGAGAGGATGGCATGTAGTCGCTTCTGTCCAGCTTCACATCTGAAAGGCTCCGTATCCCTTTAATTCTCACTCATGTGACTTGTCAATTAACGCATTTGGTTTTCAAATTCTCCTTTAGTTGTTTTTGATTTGTGTCAATTACTTTTTCCCTTGTTTCAAGTGTTTTTTCAGATTCTAAATGAGCTTATTTTTTCCATCGAACAGTATATATATATATATATATATATATATATATATATATATAGCCATAGAACTGGCTTAATTCTTTGTGCCTTTAATTCAACGAGATGTACAATTACTTTTTCCCTTGTTTCCAGTGTTTTTTCAGATGTGAACTTGCCATCAAATTCAAAAGTTGGTTTTTTTTTAAAAAAATTTATTTAACATTTGCAAACAGTACAATGATAACAAAACTTTATTTTTGCAAATACATTATGCAAATTTCACGTTGAATTATAACATATAAAGAGTATAACTCAAATAAAAAACAAAACAAAAAGCACAACACATTATAACCAGCCAGGGGGGATGAAATTATAACAGAAAGCCAAAACATTTACATACATTTATGGTTTTGATTGCTTTTGAATTAGTAGAAAACTTAATAGAGTCCAGATACTGATTTAATTCACAATGAAAAGTAAAAAAAGAGGGTTTTTTGTGTAAGAATTTTGATTTGTGGATGTGGAATCTTGCAAGGATAATCAACAAATTAATAATAAATGTTTCTTTTGGCTTTGTTCTAATCGTAACATGGTCAAAAACACCAAACAACACATTCTTCCAAAATAATTTGAAATCAGTTTCAATGCCACGAAATTACACTGCAGCGTGCGCCATGACGTAAGACGCTACGCCGCACGTCTACGTATGACGCGACCCGGAAGTGGAAGGAGACCTGTAGAAAATGTTGACGTTCAGTTTAACCCTCGTGCGACAGTAAGTGGCTTATTTTTCAAAAGCTATATTCATGATTTGACGTTTGTGTTGTGTATCACAAATACCACCTGTGTCCTTTCAGTTGTCAGCGAGGCATGTCGGTTGACAGGTCCTCACATTTGAACGGTTTCTGTCGTCTGTCACGTTGACTAACAAACTGAATTGAACAGATTTTAAATCACAACCTTGTTGTTTCCTCCTAAAGCCGATTAATGGGGTGAATTTAACTGAATTACTTTGATTTGTTTTCATGCAGTGGAGAGACGCACTACAACAGAGAAAAGCTGCTGCAAGGTGAAACTCAATATTATAAGAAACTTTTAATAAACTTCTGAATACTGATAGTCCAGGGGCCAGAGCCCAAAATTTCACTTGTCAGTACCAGTCAAGGTGACCAAACTTACTTGTGATTTTTTTAAAGATCCATGTCTATAGATGATATTTTGGTATGATAACCCTTCCTGAGTGGCAGCTGTGTCATAGTTATCAGCTCATGAAGTTCAGAAAATTACACTTTAGATGCTGGTGCATATCCTGGTTTAGACTCGTGTACAGGATATCTGTCAATGTTTCACAATATTGTCTTTGGTATCATTTTAAAGGGGACCTTTTAAGCGTTCATTCAAGCTAAGATGTGAATCTTTCTGACCAACATAGAGGTCACTGCAGCTCTTTAAACTATAAAAAACACACATTTTTACACAATTTTTGCTTAAATGATATATATTTTAGCCCTGTGTCATCTAGGAACAAAAGAGACACAAAATACAAAAACTGGAATACTCAGAGGACCATAAGGATTCAGGAAATGTATAATATACCCCATACTATATCATTGTTACAGGTTATTGTGAGGCTTAAACTAGAAGAGCATCATTAGGCTCATATGAAACTATAACAGCCACTACTAGGCTAATGTCACAAACTGGTCTTTATCATGCAAATACACAACATAAAAGACACCACAATGAGATAAAGAATCAGCTTAGTTTTATAAACAACATTAGAGACACAAAATACAAAAAATAAAAATACAAAAACTGGAATACTCACAGGACCACAAGGATACAGTAAATGTATAATAAACCCAATTTAGAATCATCAATTAACCTGAAGGGGGTGGGTAACTTCATGAGCTGATAACTATGATACAGTTGCCACTCAGGAAGAGTTATCTTACCAAAATATCATCTATAGTCATGGATCTTTTCAAAAATCATAAGTAAGTTTGGTCACCTTGAGTGGTGCTGACATCTGGTCTGGAACATGGACTATGAGTACTGACATAAGCAAAAACAAAGAAAAAACATGAACAAGATAAATGTGTTAAAATATATACCAAAGGTTATTACTATACCTCTTATTTTGCCTGTATGCCAAGTATCATCAGATTTATCATCAGTATTTAATCATATTCTGTTCTTTTTACTGTATATTCTCATGTTTATAGTCTCAGCATAATTTACTACTTTACTGTACTGTATATATCCTTTCATAGTTTGTCACAGTTTACAAAACTGCTGCTCAATTTGCACACACTGTACCTCATTTTTTTTATACGACTGTATATTCCTCACTTTCTGCTTCTTTGCACTTCTGGTAAGATACTAACTGCATTTCGTTGTCTCAGTATTTGTACTCTGTGCAATGACAATAAAGTTGAATCTAGTCTAACCATCTAATCTAATGTACCGTATTTTCCGCACTATAAGGCGCACCGAAAAGCCTTTAATTTTCTAAAAAACCGGCAGTATGCCTTATAATGCAGTACGCCTTATATATGATCATTATGGTAATTTCTGTTACTGTAGTCAGGGAGATTGTAGCTACTGTAGTTGGTGTCGCTGAAGTAACGGCGCTAAAAATGTCAGGAATCGTCACAGACATTCAAGACAACAGCAGCGACGCTGACTCGCATAATGGCGACTTTGACGAGACGGAGCAAAGCTGGTTTTTATTTTGTTAATAAAGTTTGACATACGGTACTTTTCTTCTTGTTTTTTTTTTTTTTTGCATTTACTGTAGGATTTTGTAGCATTTCCTTTAGTGCAGCTCCATCAGGTAGATACGCAACAAAACCCCAGCCACTATAGTACGGTATTTTACCATATATTTAGTGCGCCTTATAATGCGGTGCGCCTTATATATGGAAAACGTTTAAAATACGTAATTCATTGAAGGTGCGCCTAATAATGCGGTGCGGTATATTTTCTTTGGGATAGGAAAGATGAATTGTTGCACCGAGTGATAACTGTCCATTTGCAGGTCAGGGAGTGGACACGGCTCTGTCAGAGACGGGTTTGCAGCAGGGGGAAGCGGTGGGACGGTACCTCAAAGACACCACATTCGACAAAGTATTTGTCAGTAACCTCCAACGGGCTGTCCAGGTAGGACCTGGCCATGACTTTCCCTCTCAAATCCTATGAAACCTTCAAGGGTTAGTTTATATTTGTAATGACACAGATTACCATGTCAAGTGGAGTAGGGTCAACTGAGGTTGTGTTGTACTCATGTACGTACTGCATAAAAATACTGTGCAAAATATTGAATTAAAAAAGGTAAAGCTTTCTGTTTTTGCACGACTGTAGGACATAATCTGTGTATTGTTCACGAGAACAAACGGAGACTCATAAATTGTAGTGATAGTTCACAAGTTAATTTTGAAGTTTATTCTATTGGCCATTGACATTTCCCTGAGATAACATGATTATACTACCTTTATCTTTGTTTTTTTTGCAAAGCTACGTGTCCTCAAACTCTTATACTCTTCCTATACCTGATTCATGTCTTGCCATTTATCTCACATAGTTATCCTTAGTAGAAAATGAGAAACAATCTTTTTAATTTCAAAGAAATTACTGAAATGTCAAATAATAATTTCTTTAATGTTTTTTATTATCATTATTTAGGAAAGTTACACCTGTCTGTGATAGATTTCACAGTTGAAGATGCATGCCTTGGGAGGTTTGACTCAAAACTAAATCGTGTCAAGGTACAAGACATTTCACGTGGCAGTAAAGTCTCCGAACGCAGCCTCGAAGTCCTTAAACGCGAGTTGAAGTCTGTTAGTAGGTTCAGAGATAACCATCGGTGCACTCATCAGACCTTTAAGATAACGTGATCAGACATGAGCAATTTCTTTCTAACAGACGCATTACAGGCCAATTGAGATTTTTCCAAAAGACAAAACAAAATCATTTGTGACGAACCAAAGATTCAATTGTTTGACAGTTGACAATAGTGTTTGTCACGGAAACAAGGTTTTGAGCATGATAACCTCATTACAGTTAAACACGGTGATGGTAGTTATTTTTTGGACTGGGAGGCTTATCAGGATAGAGGGAAAGATGGATCCTGGACTATGAAGAACAAACAAGACAATGTGCAACAAGCTGTTATCTGAGGCTCCTTGTCACATGACATGTTAGTGACAAATCTTCAACATTTATAAAACAGTTAGGTGAAATGGTTTGAAAAAATTCTATTGGTATGGTAAAGTACCAAGACTCCTGGAAGACTGTAATTGATTGTCATTAATCAATAGGCACGGGTTAAATTTAAGGGCTCTGTTTCCCGTGTATGTCTCCTTGTCTTTCAGTTTTGATTAATATTCACATTCTTTTCTTATTTGTATATTACTTTTCACAACTACAAACAATGCAAGCCCACAGGCTGGCAATAGCTCAATACTTTGGGTGTGTTAGGGTGAAGTAATATGAAGCATCAGTCTGTTATTACTTTAACTCAACAAGCCTTGTTCATCACAAGATCCAAAGAGATGTATGAACGATTATCTTGTGTTTAAATTACAGCTTCAGATATCTCCATCTACAAATACATGGAAACCTACTGAGGCATGAACACGTGTAGCTCACTCATTTCCCATCATGAGCAAACTGTTCTGTTAAACTGTTACAATATTACCTGATTTTGAAGGAGAAAAACAGGATGTGTGAGGTAAATGACTTCCACACATGGGATAGTTGTGTGAGCATTCACGTCTCTGCGGTCTTTGACTCACCCATGCTGACATTGTAATAGTGAGTGTTACGGTGTGAATGTGTTGATAAAAGAGTTTTTGGGCACTTGCAAACGTACTGAGTCATTAATTTCCAGATGACATTTCCTTTACCAGACAGCTGAAATAATTTTGAGGAGCAACACTCACTGCTCTGGCATGGAGATGGTTTTCGAGCCGTTACTCAGAGAACGGGTAAGATCTGTTTTATTTTATACTTTTTAGTATTAAATCTGTACATGTAACACTCCAGATTATTATTATTATTGTTTTGTTTTGTGTTTTTAATAACCCTGAATTTGATTGGTCATGCAGGGTTTTGGCATTGCTGAAGGGCGTCATAAAGAGGACCTGAAGAACATGGCAAATGCTGCCGGTCAGTCTTGTCGTGACTACACACCACCAGGAGGAGAGACTTTAGATGAGGTGAGTCAGATGGAGGCAGGCTTCTTTATTTAGATGTTCAGTTGTATTTTTTCTGCTTTGATATTTTCTTTTCCATTTCAAATCAATGGAGATTTGTTGTCGAGCAGTGCCACCAAGTGCCCATTTATGGGTAGTGCAATAAGAAAACCCCTTTTTCCTGCAAAACTGCCTCATGAAACTAGTATAATGCTGAAAAACCTGCAGCAGCGGACATACTGACATGTCACACAGCCCTTACAAGAAGTTATGATGGCTTGATTCAGTTACATTCAGTTCTTGGATGTTCTTCAGGTTCACGTGTCACATTAAGATTACATTAGGGCTTTATTTGTCAAAGAGACACTGTGAAATTATGCATGAGCAAGGTTATGCTTCATGTATTTCCCAGCTCTTTTAAAATGTAAAGTCGCTCCTCAATGATTTTTTTTTCAGTTTGTTGTTCTTGTAAACCATTTTGGTTAATTTTATGCTTTCAATCAAGACAAGAGCAGAATGTTGAAAGGATGTGAGGGACAGGAGTTAGGGAGAGCTCTCTTGCTCAGTGTGAAACAGATGAGTGAACTCCATATATTTATTTACATCATGAATTGAGTAACTAATTACACAAGTTATTTACATTATTTGTGAATGCCCACAGTGCTGCTACGTGAACTCTTCCAAGGTTGCGGTGTTGCCATTTAAAAAACAAACAAAAAAAAAGAACCACCACCTCAGTCTACCAGTCCAGACGCTGTCCTTGACTTTCACACAATTCATTACAACCTTTATAACCAAGGCCAGTGGGACGCCTTGCTGCTACAGAGTCCTCAATGACTCAGCAAGCTTTGCTTCAGCAATAGGCAAGCCCCCCCCCCCCCGAACTCCTCGGACTCCTCTTCCTTTAAAAAGGGTGTGTAAGTGAAATTGAAGGCCGTTTAAGGTGTCCGTCCACTGCAGGACTATAGGTCCAGTTTGAGGTCAGCAGCTCTGCATCTGTGAATGGTGTTGAAGAAGCAGCTTTTCCTCCTGAGATGTTGAAGAATAGAACCTTTTATCAGCAAGCTTTTCTTGGGGTGAGACCCAGCTCTGCAGAAATGTGACAGGTGTCTGGGATCATTGATGTATCTATCACACTTATTGAGCCGCGGCTTGTGCTAGGGCTGGGCGATATATCGAGATTTTAATATATATTAATGTATTTTCAAACGCGATATGGTACGAGACAATATCGTTTATATCGATTATTAAATTTTTTTTTTAATGATTTTGATATAGCTTATTTTGTGACAAATTGACTTGAATGTTTTATTTGAGATTTGCACAAATGTTTTGTTATTTGCACAACTGTCAACCTCAGGAAGTATTTTTATTCTATATATGCAGGCAGTTTATTTTTTATTTCATTTGTTTTATACATTTTGATATTGTGCAGACCTATTTTAATAAATGTACCTGTGTGACATTTGACACGAGGCTTTGTATTAAAACTGACTGTTTTTTTAAGGATTTGCCTCAGAAAAAAATGAATCTAACAGAGATGCTATGCTATAATGCTTTGGGGGAAACCCCAATTATGGCACAGAAAAAATATCGATATATATCGAGTATCGCCATTCAGCTAGAAAATATCGAGAGATATGACTTTTGGTCCATATCGCCCAGCCCTAGCTTGTGGTTCCTCTTCCAGGATCAGTTTGTTGAAGGAGACCCTACCATGGGTCCTAATTAGGATTGGACTTGTGCTGTTCTTCTGTACACAGTTAATAGTTTCTCAGATGAGCGAGCCACAGTCTTTTCTAGCATTTTGCTGTGCACCTGTACTGACTCTAGTCCATCAAAGTGCACCTCTCTATCTGTAGCTTTACTTCAGTTTCAAATTATTTAGCAAAATGTATAGACACAGGAAATATGAAGAATCACCAGGATGGCAAAAAGTTGTGATGAAACAAGCAGTCTACTGCCATAGTCACAAAGACAGACAGATATTTCTTCCTGTAATTATATATATTTTTTTGATCCTGCAGCAGATGCTTTTGACTGAATAAGCTGTAAGATGTTTGGTTTTAAGTGGCTTCTAAAAAGTGTATTTTCAGAGCAGTTAGAAGAGAGGGAAATGTTCCCTTTCTTTTTTTTCTTTACAAGATTTGTTCTTTAGTTCTCCTGATGTGCCTCAGTAAATTAGGTGCTAGCTGGTGAGTTGAGTGCGTTCATTGGTATTCTTATGACTTTGAATTCATAGTCATTTAGTTTGACGTGAGAAAGTTGACAGCTAAATGACAGTTTTTGGATTCCACTGATATATTTAGACCTTTCCACGAATAGAAAGACGTCGGTAAATGTGAAACATTGAAGGGGCTTTAATATCATAGTTTGGGTTTTAGCTGAAAAAGTCATAATTTCACCTTCTAGAAAACCTTAATAAAAACCCTTAGAGGAGAAAAACCTTAATAAGCACAAAGCAAATAAAGACTGTGCTAGGGATGGGCGGTATGGACTAAAGAATGTATCACGATCATTTCTGGCATTTATCCTGATGACGATAAAAAAAATACCAATACAAAAAGTGTCATCAACGGGAATTTTTCTTTCTTTCTTTCTTTCTTTCTTTCTTTCTTTCTTTCTTTCTTTCTTTCTTTCTTTCTTTCTTTCTTTCTTTCTTTCTTTCTTTCTTTCTTTCTTTCTTTCTTTCTTTCTTTCTTTCTTTCTTTCTTTCTTTCTTTCTTTCTTTCTTTCTTTCTGGCTCATTTCTTTTTTCTTTCTTTCTTTCAGGCTCATTTCTTTCTTTCTGGCTTCTTTCTTTCTTTCTTTCAGGCTCATTTATTTTTTCTTTCTTTCTTTCTTTCTTTCTTTCTTTCTTTCTTTTTTTTTTCTTTCTCTCTTTCAGGCTCATTTCTTTCTTTCTTTCTGGATCATTTCTTTCTTTCTGGCTCATTTCTTTCTTTCTGGCTTCTTTCTTTCTTTCTTTCTTTCTTTCTTTCTTTCTTTCTTTCTCATTTCCTCAATTTATCGTTTTTACCGCGAGATGACAAATTCTTACCGTGAGGAATTTTTTTGACGGTATATTGTGAACGGTAAAATATTGCCCATTCCTAGATTGTGCCAAGTATTTGACTCCTACTTTTTCAGATGTGCTGGAATCCAGGAAACCAGGCTTTAAGCTTCTCTGTCACTTTGCTTTCAGGTGAAGCTGAGATTCAAAACATTTCTCAAAGTCCTCTACAAAAAAATGCTGGAAGAGCACAGCTCCGCTGGTCCAGATACCTCCGCCGGGGCAGCAGCTGGACAGTCAGCAGCTGCAGCTTCCCAAACCTCCGCAGGAAGCTCAGCAGACGACGGCCTGCAGGGAGTGTCAGTGCACGCGCTGGTCGTGAGCCACGGTGCCTACATCCGCATGGCCATCAGGCACCTGGTGGAGGACCTGGAGTGCACCGTACCTGCAGGTGAGAAGGTGTCGCAGCTGTTCTCACCGTGTCCCAACACGGGCGTCAGCCGCTTTATTCTCACTCTGAGCCCGTCCAAGTCCGGGCCGGTGCTGTCTGCTGCTCGCTGCGTTTTCACCAACAGGAAGGAACACCTGGAAAACCTCACAGATGCTGAATAAAGCCAAACGAATGAATCAAAGCTTGATGTTTGCACAGGTGTGCACAGTTTAAGGACGATAGAATCATGAACCCTAAAGGGAAACAAAAGTCGGAGACCTCCGCGGGGCCACAGAGTAAATGGTGTTTGATAATCAGCATGTTTAACAGTGGATTGTAACCAAAATCATTGTGCACTACTGTATTACTATTCCTCCGGATGCTTTTAATTGGTAATGAAATTACCACTTTTTAATCATGTAATGGTTGAAAGTATTTCATGTCACTGAACACTGTAGGGAGCATTTCAGCTCGCCTGGTTTGCAGTTGGGTTGCTCATTTTACTTGTGCAATATATCAAGAAGCACTGATACTTTATTTCTTTTTAAGTAGAAGTTGTATACGGTTATAAATAATGGAATATAAAAACAGGTTGCACATAGTAGAACTTGTGACTTGTATGGATGTGTATTTCTTGCAAGGTGCTCTGCATATTCATTTGCTTGTATTTATTTTTGAAAGAGACACATGCAAACCAACATACCTACTGTAACTTAAAGACAATGTGATACGTTTATACCACCAAGATTAAATCTGTAAGCTTGCAACTTGCATTTGAACACACTGATGTTTTACTACATGACGATCTTATCACAGAAAACTGCTGGAAAACACCAGTTTCATGTTATTGCTTTCAGAAAGCATCTGTCTGACTTCATACCGCACATGTACTGCATGTTAGGCTCATTTGTAGTATTTACCTTTTTGCTATTTAATCAAAATAATCTTGCTGATTTTTCTCCTACAGCAAAAAAGTGTTATAATAAATCCAAAAAGCTTCGTTCCTCCTGTTAAAAGCCTCGAAGAGTTGAAAAGAGATCATTATAGTATCAAATAAGAATTTGACTACATGTCTTAAAATCCAACTGATAGTAATAAATTGCTGAGCAAAATTATGTTTTAAACATTTTAATTCTGTAATTCTATGTGCCTGTATAATAATGTATAATCCTACTCAAAAGAAATATTTTATTTTCCCTAAAAATGAGCTTTTCAGCCAACTTGAACCAATTTAATCATCTAAAAAAAGGAAATTGACACTTCCATGTGTCTTAGAATGATATGACTTGAAATATTGTATTTATAGTTGAGCTGCATGCACAAAACAACACGCAAACATAGACATATTTGCTTTTATTAGTTTATTTTGTTCCAAGTTCAAGCAACGCTCCTCCCACGACACCTCCGGCTTATACATTCAGAGTAAACCAATGTTTTTGTGTATGTACATTTCAACTAAAGCTTTCTTATAAATACCATAAATAACAATAAAGGAATGGATTTAAATAAATAAATACTCCTTGGGACTGCTTTTTTTTGTTTGCTGGTGGAACCCAGCACCTGATAGTCACATATCAAGAGTTCAGATTTGATATCAAGATTACAGCCCAGTAAAGGTTGTTACCCTGTAGCCGTGTTCCTTCAAGTCATGTATTAGATCATGTTCATGGTGGGAAAATACTTAAAATTGATATATATTATTACAGGTTCTGCAGTGAAACGATTTTTGAAATTGCAATACAAGGTTTAACAACAGACAAGTAACAGCTTCAACTATTAAAATCAGCAAATGTAAGACTATAAAGTACAACCTACTCTTAATCCTAACTTCAGTTGCAGCTCATGAATATACATGTCTATATTTTCATTTTTAGTCATGCCTGCCTAGTTTGACACCAGTAGACGGCCCCTCAGTCCTCCAGAGGTAGGCTAAATAAGGTTTTTGTCTTTTAGAATATATGAAAATGGGTTTATCAGACCAGCTGTAAAATAAAAATAAAAAAAAAACAGAGAGAAGGACATTTTACATACTTTTTTTTAAAGGGGTTATTCACTCCGTTTCATCCACACTTCAGGAAACTCAAACCATTTTCATGCGAGCATACTGACTAAAGATATAAAAACAGAGTAAGATAAGATGTCTTTACATTTATACAACTAATATCTTCTTCTAAAGCTATGAAAATCAAAGTATGTTGATTTTATCTCTTCAAAAGTTTAGGGTGCGTCTTACTTTTAAGACATTAGAAGCTGTGCAAAAAAGGGGTCAAGTCAAATAATGTACATTCAGTGTGTAAACACTGCGTCTCTTAATTATTCCCGACTAAAAGTTTGATATTAAACAGCCGTTTCATGCTACATGCAGACTGTGCTGATGTATTGGACCTCCGTGGCCCCAAAGAGGCCCCCCGAGCTCCAAGATCAGCACCAGTATACATGAATTTGGGGAGAAATAGAATGATTTAGTGTCATTTAGAGAAAATAATATTCAAGTCCATCACTGAAGCACTTAAATTATGTCTCAAGTGATGCGGTCCACATGGGCTTCTTCAAATTTGTGAGTTTATAAAGTCAGTTTTTTTTTTTAAATAGAATTTTAAACCCTTCCCCATTCAAACATTTAGTTTTTTTTTCTTCAAATGGCACCAATATGCCTCCTTAACTAGTTCAGCTGGCCTGGCAAAATTCATGTTGGAATTAAACAACAGATTTACAACTCTTTCCTGTTTTCTCCATAAACTGTAACAGATTAATGCATTTCCACAGATTATTTTTAGGGATCTGAACTCCCCAAAGCCAATGTAGTATTACCTAATTAGGGTCCCTCAAACATAATCTTGCACTGGGCCCCCAAAAACATAAGAAACGGCCCTGATGATGGAAGTCTACGGAAGAGTATTAGGGCCAGGCAGGAGAAATATAAAAATATTTTAGAAGAGGAAGAATTTATTTTTCATTATGCACTTCGAGAAAAAAGTCGAAATGTCGAGATTAATGTTGAAGTACAATTTTAAGAATAAAGTCGAAATATCGTGAATAAAGTCGAAATTTCAAGATTAATGTTGAAATACATTTTCAAGAATAAAGTCGAAATTTCGTGAATAAAGTCGAAATTTCGTGAATAAAGTCGAAATTTCGAGAATAGAGTCGAAATTTCGTGAATAAAGTCGAAATTTCGAGAATAGAGTCGAAATTTCGTGAATAAAGTCGAAATGCCGAGATGTTGAGATTAATGTTGAAATACAATTTCAAGAATAAAGTCGAAATGTCGTGAATAAAGTCGAAATTTCATGAATAAAGTCGAAATTGTACTTCATTATTCTCAAGATTTCAACTTTTTTCTCAACATGTCGACTTTTTTTATCGAAATTGTACTTGAACTTTATTCTTGACATTTCGACTTTTTTCTTTAAATTGTACTTCAACATTAATCTCGACATTTCGACTTGTTTCTCAACATTTCGACTTGTTTCTCAACATTTCGACTTTTTTCTCGAAATTGTACTTAAACATTATTCTCGACATTTCGACTTTTCTTTAAATTGTACTTAAACATTAATCTCCACATTTTGACTTTTTTCTCGACATTTCGACTTTTTTCTCGAAGTGCACAATGAAAAACAAAAAATCTTCCTCCTCTAAAATATTATTTTTATTTTTCTCCTGTCTGGCCCTAATACTCTTCCATCGAAGTCAGTGTAAAAACAAGCGGCAGCTTAATTGCTCTATTACCAATGTTCCGATATAAAGCCTGGTCTAAGCTAGAATGTTAAACTGAACTCACGCATAGTATAGTTAAGGCGTCTAGGGGAGTCTGATTTATGGTTCTATGGTTTAACGCGGAACCATAATTCAGGCTCTAAACGAGTGCACGTTCCAGGGGTCGTGGGAGGCCGGGGCCGGGGCCAGCGGCGTCTCTCTGGACGCGTTGCGGCCGTCGTCCCCAACCTCCACCTCGGCCTCCACCTCCACCTCCACCTCCAGGTCCGGGTCCGCGTCGTCCTCTGGCACGGCGCGGGAGTCGTTGGCGTCCTCGGGCTGCCACTGGTAGAAGCTGTGCGGGTCCGAGGGGTCCACGACCCGGTTCCTCTTCTCCCGGTGCTGCAGCAGCAGGCGCTCCAGCGGCACCGTGTTCCTCTTGGGCAGGAAGAGCGAGGTCTGCGGCAGGTTCTGGCCCGCAGAGAACACCTGCCGGGACCCCTCCAGGTTGAGCAGGATGCCGGTCCGGGTGGAGTAGTACACGTCCCGGTTGTTCTCCAGCAGCCGGTGGTTGAACAGACAGTCGTCCCGGAGGCAGATGGGCTACAAGAAAGGGGAAAAAAAAGGGATTATGGCAACAGCGGGGTCGGGTTAGACTTAAATCTAAATGGAAATAATGTAATTTTGAAGTTTTAAGAACAATCAAACCAGAATATGTCTAAAGTGATAGTTATTTTGCCAGCAAGAAGCATTAACCCTTGTGCTCTTTGGGTCAAGGGAGGGTGAAGGGAGAAAAGAAGGAATGAGGGAAGGGAGAAAAGATGGAAGGAAGTAAGGAAGAAAAGAAGGAAAGAAGGAAGGAAGTAAGGAAGGGAGAAAAGATGGAAGGGAGGAAATAAGGGAGAAAAGATGGAAGGAAGGGAGAAAGGAGAAAAGAAGGAAGTAAGGAAGGGAGAAAAGATGGAAGGGAGGAAAGAAGGGAGAAAAGATGGAAGGAAGGGAGAAAGGAAGGAAAGAAAGGAGAAAAGGAAAAAGAAGGGAGGGAAGAAGGAAGGAATGGAGAAAAGAAGGAAGGAAAAGCAAAGAATAAAGGAATTCATGACGAAAGGAAGGAAGAAAGAAAAAGGAGTAAAGGAGGGTAAAAAACGAGGAAAAGAGGAAAGGAAGAAGGAAAGAGAGAGCATGGCAGGAGGAAAGAAGGATAGAAGAATTGGGTCATTTTGTCCCAAAGACAGTACAAGGGTTAAAGAAAGTTGAAATTCCCTATAGCGTCATTCCAAAAATGATTATTTCAATGTTTCCCGTTTCTATATCATTATCACAATTACATAATAAAAGCAGAAAATGCTTCTGAAAAGCAACGGATCCAGAGTTTAGTGGCCAGTGACCGGTGCGCTGTAAATTTTGTGCGTTTTTGTTTCTTCAGAATTGACGCTTTGAGAATTACGCACGACGTCCTATGATTGTGCCACAATTATAGGGAGCCTTAACTGTAAAGATTAAAATTACAAGCAAGGAAGGAGAAGAAATACTTTATTTTTTCAAATTGAAATTAGTTTGTTGGTTGAAAACTAATTTAAAAAAAACACACAACTCCGCTTTTACGCACACCGGCTTCCACTACGATGCGTCTGTGCGTAAAAGCTGATAACAAAGATGCGTAAAATTGCACTGGGTGCCAAATTACAAGCAAGGAAGGAGAAGAAATGCTTTATTTTTCAAATTGGAATTTGTTTATTGGTTGACACCTAATTAAAAAAAACAACTCCGGTTTTACGCACACCGGCTTCCATATGCGTCTGTGCGTAAAAGCTAATAAAAAAAGATGCGTAAAATTGCACTGGGTGCCAAAACAAGAGCAAAAGTAAAACGTTTCTGCTTATTGATTTATTGAAAGTATCAAAATAAAGTAACCTATGACTGCTTACCGAGCTGAACGGATTGCCCTCCAAATCCATACACAGGTAACGATTGCTTTTGACGCCAAGGATGGCCATGCGCTCCCTTGTTTCAGCCTTCAATAAAATCACACCTGCAGGAAGAGAAAGAAGATTTAACGATATGGATCATTGCACTGCGAAACTTAAAATGACATCTGAACATACATTAAAGCAAATCTTACTGTATGACGTTCTGGTCGTAGCTTTGCGCACAGTGCCATCCACCCTGATCTCTAAGTAGAAGTTGCTGAGGTCAGTGGAGGTCTGCAGGTGGACGTATCTTCTCGGGTTCCCCCAGTTGGATCCAAGCAGCGGTGAAGGGTTTGGTACCGCTTCCCCGACAGGGAGTCCCTGCAGGACAGCGATGAAGAGCGCCAGCACGGTGTCCCGCATCCCCAGTCGCCTGTTGATGTCCATCCTACAAACCGATGCTTTCTGTTGCGAGCAGTTTTCAGATGCTCCGTTGTGCAAAAGTTTGCCAACAGTTCCTATTTAAAGGCCCACGAGTGCCACTCCTGCTCACATCCTTCGGGTAAAAAAAAAAAAAAAAAAAAGCAACTCGCCCCCAAAGCAGATGTGCGGGTTCTGCAGCGGAAGGGCCACTTCCACCTCTCTCTGTTTATCCCCATGCTGTCGGTTAGACAAGTGGACTCTTATTTTTGGTGACGAGACATTAGACATCCGTATTAAGTTCAAGAACCACTTAATTTATCACTCCTTGCAATTTATAGTATGTTTTTTGTTTTGTTTTCGTCTTTGTTTTTTTGTCTTTGCTTTTTGTCTATACCTCTGTTACTTGTCCATTATATCAATTTTTTTCAATGTTTGAACCCAAATTATTAGTTTTGTTTTCTATAAAACCTCCTGAGTCGAGGTTCATAAAAGGGTAGGCATAATAAGCCTTGGCTTCAGCCTATACCTTTTCGGTGCCACTTAAAATATTGGACCTTTTTTTATGTTGTATTATGTTGTATCAAAATGGACCGAAATAAAAAAAACTCAAAATAAAAATCAAAGTTATTTCCTAATAACCATTTGATTCGGATGTTAGTTTGCAAGGGGAGACAAGTTTGAAAACCAGAAAAGATAAAACTTTGAATATGAACCTTCTAATGTGTTCAGTTTAAATTGTGAAAAAACTATTACATAACTTAGTTGAAGGTCATATAAAATTAAGATTCTGATTAAGTAATTTACTTATTCCATAATATGCTGCAGCTGTTTAAAACAGGACTGAATGTTTATTCACATGTTGGTTGAATTTGGGGCTTTTCTGTACTTGCGACTCAGGTTTTACACTCTTTCACCAGCAGATGGCGACATTTCCTCATCTAGAGGAGTTCAACAGGGAGACTGAGATGGTTCAGTTAAGTGGTCATATTGTGCTTATTTACAGCCATTTTATTTTAATCTTTAGTGCCTCTAGAGTAGATCTGCACCCGGAATAACTCCAAAAGTGTGTAGTAGTAGTATAGAGAAATATAGAGAGTAACTACGTTGCTTTTTATATTCATCATCTTTGTAGCTACTATTTGTATGTTAAATTCTTTGGATGTGTAATTATGGCTCAATAGTGACACATGGCGAAGTGTAGAAACTCTTCATCTAGTTGCAATTTAACAAAAAAGTTTTTAACTTTTAAAACAACATCACTGTGTTTAGTTACCTTTATCTTTAACTCTTTATAGGACAGTCAATAACATTTTAAAATCATTTTCAGTAACAGGTCTGAAAATATGGTTAGTTACCCAGTAACAGTATAATTAAGGTTTTTATATATTTGGCAGTGTCATTTGTGGATAAGCACTATATGTTACAAAGTTAATTTGTCTTATAGGCCAAAAGAAGTCAATTTTCCAATATTTTTGGTCAAAACTAAATGAATGAATAGTCTTAAGTAGCAGTTTTATTACTACATATATATCTCCATCTTCTCAAAGTGATAGTGAGCTGCAGAAGAGGCCTGACCTTTATGTTTTTAGTCACTCCAGTAAATTTCCAGAAAGTATATAAACTGATGAAACAATCTTGTGAAACTGTAACAGTATAAAAGAGTATAACTTGTCTTTCGAAAGGCCTTGAACTAAATACTAAATCCAGAGTCAAACCAGTTTAATTCACAAACTGACAACATCACCAGCAGCCAGTTAAAAAAACAAAACAAAACAAACTTTTATTGGTATCTCAGGAATACAATAGACTGCTGTGCACAGCACATACGTACAAAAATAAAAGAAAATTTTTACTTGGCATGTCTGTTTTCAGAAACAAATAACTTAAGCTTGTTTTTTCTTTTTTTTCTCACTTTACAGTCATCAGCAAACCAAAACTAAGGCAGAAGGTGAGGTATATGAGAACAGAGGAGAGGAATTGTGTGAAGATTCGCTCCTAAAAACAAAACAAAGAGGAAAAAAAAAGGATGCTAATATACATTCAACATATTAAGAGTTATTCCTCACCTTGACTTAATTAAATTTGACCTGTTATAAGCTGTGGAAATGAAATAAAATAAAACGGCAGATAAGTGTGAATAATTATTTTTGGTCAAAGCTGAAAGGTGAACATTTTGTTTAGGACACAAACTACCTCTTTTAGGCATCCAGTTAATTCATCGACTCTAGTTTACGATCGAGGCGTCCTTATTAAGGTGCAACTAGAGACGTCGGTTATCTTGACGGATTGAAAAGTTATAATAGTTGTATATACGCAAAGGTTACTGCCACACCTGCCTCAGCTGAACTTCCTGAAATAAAAAAAGTCATGTCAGCAGTTCTACATGCACCCACATCTACGAGAGCAACAGGTCGTTTTTTTATTGTTCTTTTTTTTTTTACTTTGCTCTACATGTATGTTAGAGAATACTATTGTTAAGTGATGTGTGTGTCGCCGACGAGTTGAGAAGCGGCTGATATATTGCTTGGGTTGTGTGGTTTGGGTTCAGGGAAGGAGCAGAGATGAATCCTGAGGAGAGCGAGGAGCCAAGCAGCAGCATGAGTCTGCTCCTCACACTCTGCATCAGCTCTGCAGATGTCCCCTCCCTACGTAAGTATCCCGTCACCAGCACTAGGGGGTGGGTGGCATGTCGTGCTGTTGCAGCTGAAAGAGGTGGGTTTAAAAACAAAAAAAATGCAAACTAATATTTTGTTTAAGTACAAATCTAAGTAAAAAAAAAAAAAAAAAAGATGCTTTAAATTCCTGTTTCTTACAACAGACCACCCTGGCCACAAAGGGCTGGTCACTGACTCTGACCTTGAACTAAAAAAGGCTGAAATGAGAGGAGGAAGCTCCCGGGTTGCAGTTAGAATCCCAAGGTTCCTGCCTGCAGCGGGTGAGTTGTGAGGGTGAAGGTGGGGGGTTACGGGCAGGCGGAGGTGGGTACAGAGGGTGATTGACTTTAGGTATGTGGAAAGCTGCCTGTCATCCTGGCAGATCCACATTCCGGCGGGGGGTTCGACAAACAACAAAGACAGCATGCCGGCTCCACCGCACACGTTTTCCCTGGATTTAAATAGTCGTTCTGCCTCTCACACGGGAACGCACGGAGGCTGATGCTGAAGTGAGCTGCAGGTTTTTTTTTTTTTAAGTTAACAGCTGCAGAAACTACACAGACAGATGCACTCGGGAGGACTCTTGGGAATTTGAAGAATGAAGAGAGTAAAAAATACATCTTTGGAATATGTAATGAGATATTTGTACACACTAACAATGAGTTCCACCTTCAGCTTTCTGAAAGGACCGCCACTGTTTCTAGTTTGGCAAAGGTTTTACAGTGACGAGCTAAAACTCAACAGAAACATAGGCTTGTCCTGTGCATTCAGTCTACCTTTTGTCCTTTGAGCTAAATGACTAATTCACCCATAATTGCATTTAAAACCATTTGCCTTCAGCTCCCAACACCTCCCTGCCACTGCAGTGCTGCTGCAGGAGGCCCGGCCAGGCTGGGGTGAAGGCCCGGGGCGCAGGCATGCTCCAAGACACACACCGACCCCAATATAAACCGATAAACAGACATGTTTGAGAGCACAGACCAAAACATCATCACTGATTCACAGTGCAGCCCCTACTTTTAGTTTCTTTTTTATTCTTCGTATTCCACAAAAAAAAGCGTCTGAATTCTTCTTTTAAGTGCAGCTATTTACGTTGTTTTCCATTGGTTTCGTCGTATTAGCAGAGAGCGGCTCTAAAGCTTTGCATTTCGAAAATATCAGCAACCCACTTTACTGTCGTGGCTCTTTCTGAGTCAGTGTGCAGCATCTTAACTATTGTGCGCTCGAATCAACCGCTCAGTTGCGACTTTGTGCAGAAGCAAGCCGGGTCCGAACAAAAAAAAGCTTCTCCATGCTGGGATAGATAAATGTTCTACCCTGTTTTCTCGCTGGCTATGTGGCACAGTCAGACTCGTGGCCTTGTGCCAGTCTCTCTATGGCTGACCCCTCTCTGGTCTCAACCACAGATTGTTTATTACTTAATCGATCTAATTACAGAAAAGAAAATAAACCAAAGATAGTCACCCTCCCCCCCTCCTCTTCTGAGGCCCCTCAGGAGTGTCAGCCCTATTTCTGACTCCTCCGGGTGTCTCTTACATGCAAGTTTGAGGGGGTCACAAGTGGGAACATCAAGGCACCTTTAAATCGTGCAGCAAAAGTAGTGCATTTAAGATTCCCTCCCCCTTTCCCCTCCTGCAAGACAACGATAATCAAGCAGGGACGTATCAAGTGTTCAAATGTCTAAACAAAAGAATAACCTTAGCAAGTATTTCAGCAGAAGTCCATGCATCCCTAAGTCTAGCGATGTAGCTCTTTGAGGTAATAAAAAGTATTCATTTCACTCTTTAAAAGCACAGAATATAGCTCAACCTCCATCTCAGAGAACTAAGTCGACATGTAGTTCAGTTACAGCAAGCACCGAGGTAAACTGAGACAGACAAATAAAATGTGACAGCCAAAGGATTCCTCTCTCCCTGTCCATAAAAACAATAAGCAGCACGGTATGGCATACAGTACATATACAAAGACAACTATCCAAATATACATATAGTGTGTGTGTGTGTGTGTATACATATATATATATATAACAGAATAAATAGTTTTGCTTTCTTTTGCAGTCCACAGGTGTGTACATCATGACGATGCATTTCTATATTACCTGGAAGAGCATCCATATGTGCAAATTACTGAGTAATTGTCAGTTTCTCTCATAGTCGCGGGAGGAAATGTGTGACAGTCATGGCGGTGGTCGCCTTGTTGCCTCTCTTTGCGCGGCCATGCTTGCTGAGGGCGATGTAGAAGCCCTTGTAAACAAAAGACTCGTAGGCATTGTAGTTATTCGGCAGAAAAATCTCCTTGAACTTGCACTCGTCCCTGAAGACTCTCTAAAGACGCCGGGGAGAAAGAGAGAGAGATGGGTGGGAGTCAGTAAAACTGCAGGCAAGAAAAATCACAACATATGCATCCTTTCCACGTGACCTTTGCTTTGGCAAACAGCCTGACTGGACAGCGTGCTCGGGGGGAAACAGGAGGAGGTGGCATGTTGTTGCAAAAGAAATGTCCTTTAGAAATGCTCACAGCAACCTCATGCTTTTACGTCTGAGCTCAGAACATTTTAGGGTCCATTTCTGGGTAACCAGAATGAGCCGCCATTAAAAGCTCAAGGAGACGTGATCCCAATCTGGTTGACTGAAGTAAACATGTAAACATTACTTCTACAAAATGTACCGTATGTTTAACCATCCACATTTAGACACACTGATTCAAGATCTTTTAATATTGACAATACCAAAGAGAAGTTACTGTTATTAGTGAAGATAAAAGATGTTTTAACCAGTCTCACTTTTGGAGACGTTACCAAAATAAAAGCATAAAGCATCAAAATGCACCCTAGTAAAAATACTCCGAATAGCCAACGTCAGAATGAAGTGTTGTCTTTAAGTTTGCTTTAATAACGCAGCTGCTGTTAAGGGGGAAAAAGTATAGTTAAAAGTAGCCTAGTATACTTTAACATGTAAAATGATTAAGAGAAAACATGTATACATTTACCAGGAAAATCCACTTCAAACTTCATAGTCAGAATAACCTAAGCTTCTCAAGCGTACTGACTCAAATATGAACGACTTTTACGTGTAAAGTTAATATCCACATTTAGAAATAAACCTTTTCCTTTCACATATATTTCTAATAGATGCATATTGATCTCTTAATGAAACTGCAACTTAAATATGACCCATTATTCACCAGTATGTTATGCTTTGTTTAGTTTAATATCAAAAACATAGTTTCAGGTGCATCAGATTTAATATAAACATTTCATACTTTTACAATGGTTAAAAAAAGTAGTTGATGGTGTTGTATCCATGAATGTGGTACTAGATTAAAAATCATGAAACATTAAGTCAGAACTAACTCACTTTTTTGTTTGTAATTATGAATTTAGTGCTAATACTAATATTTATTTATATTTTGGCTGGAACTTGCACTTTTTCATCAACTGCAGTTCCCTTCTCTTTACATTGCATTTAAATCTTATGTCAGAAAAACATGTAATCAATAGTAAAACCAATAAATATACCTATAAAAAGAGTTTTTAAATGGGATCTTGGAAGCGTTGCGCCTTTCACTTGTGTTAAAGATCAGACGTGGATATTTCCAGCACAGATTATGACACAGCAGGAGATTTGAGCGTTGCCTAGATCTCCAAAGTGGCTTCTTGGAGCCTGCTGCTGCGAAAGCCCCGCTATCGTCAGGGCATATTAATAACACAACGGCGCTCATAAAGTCGTGGATGCAGCAGCTCTGCATGTGAACTCGTCTTACACCGAGCGAGCGCGATGTGTGGCGGAGTTGCGCACCAACCTACCGTTCCGTATAACCTTCCCCTGCTGTTCATTGCGACAAACAGCTCACTCCTCACCCCGAACAGGCTGATCACTCCCGTGTCCACCGTGGAGACCTCGATCAGACCTGTGCAAGACAACAGCGTTCAAGCAAAATGCAAAACACGGTGTGTGTGTGACGCTGCATCTATGCAGCAGCAATGGGTGTAACCTTGCAGGTGCATTGCGACTCGGATGATGCTCAATTAGACCCTTTTTTTTCTTTCTTTCTTTTCTTTTCTCTTTTTTTTTTTCCTTTTGCACTCGTTGCCTAAAGGCTCTTTTGCCTGCTCGACATTGTGCATGAAGTTTACAGCGTGCTGAGAGGCATATGAGTGCGCCCTGCTGCAGGGGACGCAGGGTAAAAATAACTCAAGCATTCATGTCATGTTTTTGGCTTGGGGAGGATTCTTCAGCACTGCACGGATGCAAGACCCAGTCCACTGTTTTTGCTATATCAGAAACTTTCAACCGGTGCCGACATCTGTTATTAAAATATCATGCAAGACAAGTGAGCAGCTCCAACTTTTACACGGCCCACACATATAGAGTTACTCTCTCTCTCTCTCTCTCTCTCTTTCTCTCTTTCTGGGATGCAACTCACTGTATGGGTTCTCACTGTGCACTCCGCTTATCCTGCCATCCGGGAGCACCTGCAGGTGAAACCCAATGCCCACGTTGCAGTACAGTCGCCGCACTCGTTTGATGCCCTGCAAATAGTCACTCTCCCAGTTAAGCTCCGATTTCCCCCCGTTTATCCCCAGGTAGGAGCGGGAAAAGAGGGTCTCCCACTTATTTTCCAACAAAGTCGCATTAGTCCTGCTCGGAATCGGATAGGATGAGACGATCCCCCACAGAGAAGTCCACATTACAATCACCGCCGGCAGCGTCCAGTGCGTCCCGGCCCCGCAGCGCATGCTGTAGTGGCACCTTTGCGCAGTGGCCATCCAGTTCACCTTTGGGGCGCGTGGTCAAAGTTACCTGCCCTAAAAATGCAACTCTTCGTATTTTCTCTCCTTTGGCATGTTGGCGGTAGAGGTTTATTCTGGGATCGAGGCAGATCGAGGCCCCATAGTCTGAGATCTGAGCAGGAGGAGAGGGACAGAGGGCGTCGGAGCTTGGATTGGTGCCGGTGGCGATGACCATGTTTCGCTGCTCCGCGCCTCTGTGCAGGCAACGCTGGCCGTGGAGGGGGGTGGTGGTGTTGGTGGGTAAGGGGGGGGGGGGACACACACCACTCACCGCAAAACCAGATCACCTTGCCCCCGACTCTCACATCCTAAAATGACATCACTGTGACTTCACCGCTGCATGCACCACCTCCCCATCAAAAGTAGGCGATGGGGGGAGGAGAGACTTCCAGGACCTGAGCAGCAGCAGCAGCAGCAGCGGCAGCAGCAGCAGCAGTTCTGATGGGAGTGATGGGGGGGTTGCACCTTCACACCAGCCTCGAACAAGTAGGACCAAATGAGGGGACGAGTTTCCTGTGGGGCATTTCAAAATAAAAATCCTATCCTATAATATGATTGCGTTGATAAATGTCAAATCAGTTGGACATCATGTTAAAAGGGGGTCATGATGATGTTTCACGTGTTCTGATTATCTTACATGTGACATACAATTTGATTTGATTTGATTTTTATTTTTATACATGTGAAAAAACAACACTTCAAGAGAAGTTAAGCAAACAAAACAACAAAACATATACAATTTCATCCTTGATGAAACTTGATATCTTAATTTACATGTGCAAAAAAGGAGTAGGAAGAAGTGTAAATTTATTTAATCCTACCCCCATTCACTAATCATTTAACCCGTATTTATAAATACTCACACACTGTACTCACACTGCTTAATAACATTATAATAATAATAATAATCATTTATTATTATTATTATTATTATTATATACTGTAATTATACTCACACACACATACATACATACATGCATACATACATACATACATACATACATACATACATACATACATACATACATACATACATACATACATACATACATACATACATACATACATACATACATACATACATACATACATACACATAGTTGAATATTTTTATATATTTGTACACACATGCCCATATAAATATTTATATAAATATACTTATTTACACTATACTGTCTCTATTAACTGCATCTGCTCTATATCTATGTATATATCTACACACACACACACACACACACACACACACACACACACACACACACACACACACACACACACACACACACACACACACACACACACACACACACACACACACTCCAGGCAATGGTTTTAGTCTGTGCACTCAAGAAAGTTGGTTCCATACAACTACATTCACTCATACAATATCTTTCTAAATTATGAAGACTCAGTGAAGTCAAGTGCATAAAAAGTATCTTAATGCAGTTGTGTTGAACCATTTCATATTGTATTGTTACTTAGATGTTACTTTTTGACTGAAAGTGTGTTGGCATTAATAATTTACACGAACATATGGAAGACACCTACCTGAACTGCAAAATCCTCCTGGTTTCCAAAAATGTCTGTCCTTGTAATTATGGTGCATTGTAGTTGTACATGGAAGTCGGAATTTTCGAGTTCCTAGTGGGAAATCTCAACTGTAACACCCCCAGAAATAAGAGAAAACCCACCTACCTTTACTTCCGAATCCTATTGGCATCAGCAATTACAAGTTTATAACAAGTCTGCTTCCTTTAATTCCCAAATGAATCAGATAGTCACATGGTAGTGTTATATTTTTCACATTTCTGCCTTGTGTATGCACTAAATGCCAAGTATACAGCACTAAGTAGCATTTCTAACAATGCAGCACCAATGAATACTCAATACTCTAACATTTGAGTATTTGTGTTGTGTAAGTGTACGCTTGATAATAAATAGACATATTTAGGTCAAGGAGGCTGCAGGCCAGACAACTTTAATTTATTACGGATTACTAGTAGTAATCACAAGTTTTTTGTTTTGCTTTACTTTTACACCATGTGGTGGGAATTTAATTTGTTTTATGAGCTTCACAAGCTGCTGTTTAATATCTGACAGTTCAATCATAAATAGATATGATCAATATCTGCAGTAATAATGGAATGAGGGGAAGATATTTTTCCTACTTTGAAGTCACTGATCAAATAATTTCAATTTGTTTCATCAAATGATTTTATTTTAAAAGGGGCTAGCCTATTTTCCCCTCCTTCCTCTAAGTATCCGGGCTGACTTTACCCGGCTCTTCCCCCACATGGGAGACCTGTAGGAGGGGAGGGGTGTGTGCCTGCGTGTGTGAGGCGTGTGTGTGCCTGCGTGTTTGACTTTCATTGGCATTGAGCAATCTTGGGATGGATGGATGGATGGATGGATACTGTGTCCAGGGCCCAAATTGGGACGGTGGTCATATGTCCTGGCAGCCTGCGGCCTTATTTAGAAGGAAGGTGTAAAAACAGTCACAGGAGAGCAAATTGCAATCCCATCTGACACTTCCTTAGCTGTTTGTCCAGGAAGTTTACACAACCAAATATTCTGCCTGCTCAGATTGCACGTTATTATTGTAACTAACACACCCTGCAACATAAAAATATAACCTGCATGAATCAAATTCATGGCATTGTTTCATGTTCAGGCCCAGAAATAAAGTTGTCAAGGAAATGTGAACACAGAGCTGTACTGCTAATGATCCTGCACTTAAAAGGCCATGTTTTTTTGTTGAATAAATTACTTTTGATTAATATTCACAAGTAGTTTAAATTAAAAATTTAATGATAAAAATGATTTATAATGCGCTTGTAATGAGGTCACAAGTATGTGGGAGTGTTATTAATATATTTATGAGCAGCTATTACTTCTTTTGTGGCCATTGGTGAGCTATAAGCGGATAATTGTTTATTGTTACACACAGATGTAATAATATGAAATGAAGCGTTGCACAGTCATGAAAATGTGTCTCCCTGAGCCACATGTATGGATGAAAGACGGCTGAATGTGCTGAATGCTTACCCAACAAGGCTTGTCACATCCCTGTTTGCATCCCATCCTTCCTGCAGGGGGGCGGTTGTAGACAAAGCCTCTGGGGCATTCCCAGCAGGCTCTGAGGGCCGAGCTGCTCTGTGCTGCCAGGGAACCCCAGGCCCACCTTGGTAACCGGAGAGGTCCTGCTGTAGGTAAATGACACCAGCAACAAGGCCAGTTGAAGACAGAAAAAATAAACTAAAATGGGATTGCATCAAAGCAAAGATATATTGAAGTTTGCATGACTTAGTTTCCACAGCCCTTGTTTTTTTAAACTAATCCATCAGCTCCAGTACTAAATCATTAAAATATACCTTTATGGTATTTATTCATTAAGACAAATAATGCCTTTGGATTTTTCAAGTAATGAGAACCTACATTTTCCATCCATCCATCCACAATTTAGACCCCCTAATTAGGGCCCGAGCACTTACAGTGCCCTGTAGGAATTTTTCTTTATTATTGTCGTTATTCTTCTGGTTTTTCTGACGAAAGGAGGGCCTTTTTGCCCCCCTAAACATGCCCCAAAAGTCACCAAATTTTGCGGGCGTGGCAAAATGGCTCAACAGCGCCCCCTAGAAAACTTTGTGCCTCAAGTCCCACAATACGGTTTGACGTACATGCACAAAAATCGATACACACCTATATCATGTCGCAACTTAAAGAAAAGTCTCTTGGCGCCGAACAGGAAGTCGGCCATTTTGACTTCATTGTGTAATTTTGGCGCAATTTATGCCATTCCTTTGACAGTTAATACGGCCCGAACCGTAACGTGCACCCAGGTGTGTTATACATCAAAATGTGCGTCTCCATCCTGCGACAACGCGCATTACTTTTCCCAGTCAAAAGCGTTACCGTGGCGACGATAGATGCCAAAAAGCACACCCCCCCTTTATCTGATTGGTCCATATTTGATAGTTCCCCAAAAGTCACCAAATTTTGCATGCAAGCCAGGCCTGGCGAAAAATTTGATATTTCATGGTTTGCATTAATGGGCGTGGAAAAATGACTCAACAGCGCCCCCTAGAAAACTTTGTGCCTCAAGCCCCACAATACGGTTTGATGTACATGCACGAAAATCGGTACACACCTGTATCATGGCGCCATGGCCGAAACCGAACAGGAAGTCGGCCATTTTGAATTAATCGTGTAATTTTGGCGCAATTTATGCCATTCCTTCAGCAGTTAATACGGCCCGAACCGTAACGTGCACCCAGGTGTGTTATACATCAAAATGTGCGTCTCCATCCTGCGACGACGCGCATTACTTTTCTCAGTCAAAAGCGTTACCGTGGCGACGCTAGACGCCAAAAAGTGCGCCCCCCCTTCATCTGATTGGTCCATACAGAAAAAAACTTTGTGCCTCAAGCCCCACAATACGGTTTGACGTACATGCACGAAAATCGGTACACACCTGTATCATGTCGCAACTTTAAGAAAAGTCTCTTGGCGCCATGGCCCGAAACCGAACAGGAAGTGGGCCATTTCGAACATTTTGAATTAATCGCATCATTTTGGCGCAATTTATGCCATTCCTTCAAGTTATACGGCCCGAACCGCAAGGTGCACCCAGGTGTCTTATACATCAAGATGTTCGTCTCCATCCGACGACGCACATTACTTTTCTGTTTCAAAAGCGTTACCATGGCGACGATAGATGCCAAAAAGCGCGCCCACCCTTCATCTGATTGGTCCATATTTGATAGTTCCTACTTTCTGAAATAACTTTTGAATGGTTTGACATACAGAGTCGTGGGTAGTGTCATCGGACTTGGTTTTGACTCCTTCACCCTAATTGGTGCAAATTAGCCACGCTCCTTCTTCTGATTGGTCGATATTTGATAGTTCCTATTTTCTGCCATAACTTTGAATGGTTTGACATAGACAGTCGTGGGTGGTTTCGTTGGACTCGGTTTTGAGTCATTGACCTTTTTTTGGTGAAAATTGCACGTGCGAGGGCCCGTTCATCGCTGCTTACAGCTTTAATTCCCATTTAGGGTCCCAACTTTCCTCGGTTGAAAGGCCTAAGAAAGCTGCGTAGTCTCTTTTCAAACCTGGACGGGTGACAAGGCCTTTGCATGTCCAGATATTGACAAACAACCACAAGTTCCTGACCTGTGCACACGGTGATTTCCCTTTATAATTGAATTTTATCATAAAAATGTTTCCAGCTTGCATCAAATTCCACTAAAGGTTATGGATTATTATAAATGTAAGTTTAATCTAATGAAAACACATTTCTGCACGATAATAAAACCCAATCTAAAACTGCTAGAATGTTCTGCATCTTAACCTACTGTAGGATCAAAATACCACCATGAAGCAAAAGTTGTAACAATCTATTTTTAAAACTGAGGAACATCCTTTCTGTTGAATAAGCACTTTTACATTTAGCCAAGCCTTGAGGCATATTTTAAACCTGCAGAAACAGATGTAATGGTGACGTGGAAGAATTGGGAACACCTTTAAAGCTATGTTGTTGTTATTTGGTCAGCGATGCCACGGTGTCTTTGTTTGGTGCTGAGCAGATGTACACGGTTTTTATTGACATTTCCTTTATTTAAAATCCTGTGTGATTTGGCTTTATGTTTTAATAAATGTAAAGACATGTAATACTTTATTACATTACTGTATAAATCCAAGATGTGGAGAGTAATTCATATTTCTGGAACCATCATTTAAATACTTGGGTTAAGTCTTTTACGGTCCATTAATTTCCAACAGGTCAGACCGTCTAAATCCCACCAAATAGCAAATTAATGAGAGCGGATCTTAATTTGCTGTATAAGCACAAGGCTTTGCAAACCAAGGCGACCAATAGCCTGAATAGACAAAACTACCTGGTTATTGACAGAGCGGAACATTGATCAATGGAGAATGGGCGCCGTTAATGAGACTGCTCTGAGCTCTTTAGATTAACTCAGCTAATTCAGTTACAGTACGGTGTCATGCTGAAGCTGCTCTTCAGTGATATCTTCATAAAATAAAAAAAAGGTTGAATTCACTTTTAGATAGAACTGTCATATATATATATATATATATATATATATATATATATATATATATATATATATATATACACACAGGACTGTCTCAGAAAATTAGAATATTGTGATAAAGTTCTTTATTTTCTGTAATGCATGTATATGTATATACATGCATGTACGTATATATATATATATAGTATACAGTATATGATATTACAAATATATACAAAAGCAAGAGGAAAATGTTCTCATTACGTGAAAAATCTATTTACTATCTAAATAGATTTATTTAAGATAAAATCTACCGTATTTTCTGGACTATAAGCCACACCTGCATATAAGCCGCACCCGCTCTATTTTTAAATACATAACAAAAAATAGATATACAAGCCGCACCTGCATACAAGCCGCATCCGCTCTAGTTAAAAAAAAAGATATGCAAGCCACAGATATTTATGTTGTTAGATTAGATATTTACTACATGTACAGAAGGATTTTGAATGTTGAATGTGTGTGCGTGTATGTATATGGTCATGCGTGTGTGTGTGTGTGTGTGTGTGTGTGTGTGTGTGTGTGTGTGTGTGTGTGTGTGTGTGTGTGTGTGTGTGCGTGCGTGCGTGCGTGCGTGCGTGCGTGCGTGCGTGCGTGCGTGCGTGCGTGCGTGCGTGCGTGCGTGCGTGCGTGCGTGCGTGCGTGCGTGCGTGTGTACTAGTCTTTGTGCCTGTGTGTGTGTGTGTGTGTGTGTGTGTGTGTGTGTGTGTGTGTGTGTGTGTGTGTGTGTGTGTGTGTGTGTGTGTGTATGTGTGTGTGTGTATGTATATGTTTGTGTGGCTGTGTATGTGTGTGTATGTCTATGTACAGTATACGTGTGTGACTGAGTGGCTATATATGTGTGAATGTAGTAGTAGTAGTAAATATTTATTTCGGTCAGTCACAAACAAAAATGAAAAATCAACAAACAAGATAACACAGGTTTTTCCCTGGTCAACATTGTGATTTGACCGAAAAGGTCTGGGCTTGAAGCATAAAGCTTATCTTGCCCACCTTTTAACAGAATAAAATATACAAAAAAACAAATGAAGTATCATAAGTCTACACAGAATAATAATAATAGTAATAATAATAGTTATAATAATAATAATAATAATAATAATAATAATAACAATAATAATGATGGTGATGATACTAGTAATAGTAATAATAATAATAATAGCAATAATATGATAATAATAATAATGATAGCTCTGAAAACAGAAAGTGAAAAGATGCTAAGGAAACCGGCAAAACAAATTTAAGTTGTCATTTTATCTCGTGCATGTGTGCATTCTAAATTGTTTGTTTATTGTGTTTCTATATATGTGTCCATTACCTTTGCTTTGAATAATATCTTGTATGCTTTTATTGAATTTGCTAGTTTAAGGTCATTTTCTAATGAGTTCCACAGTTTTACTCCTAAAACAGATATACATCTTCCCTTTGCATTTGTTCTAACTGTTGTTGTGTCAAACATAGCTGTTCCCCTGAGGTCGTGTTTGCCCACTCTTGGCTTGAACAGTTCCTGCATGCAGCCCGGAAGTAAATTGTTGTAAGCCTTGTATATTATAACAGTGGTGTTCAGATTAACTATGTCTTGGAATTTAAGTGTATTGTTATGAATGAAAAGTGGGTTTGTTGGTGCAAGATAATCAGCCAAGTTTACAATTCTAATTGCTTTTTTTTGTAAAATATAAATGGGATGAATTATTGATTTGTACGTATTCCCCCACACTTCCACACAATAAGTCAGGTATGGGAGAAGTAGGGATCTGTATAGTACTTGTAATGATCTTTTATTTATAATACCTTTCATTTTATATAATATAGCTATTGTTTTAGATAATTTTCTTTTTAAGGTATTAATATATGGCTTCCATATGAGTTTTTCATCAATAGTTATTCCTAAAAATGTAGTAGTGTTTGTTTGTTCTAGTTTTATGTTATTAATAATTAGGTTTATTGGAACATTTATCATTTTGTTGCCAAAAACAATGAATTTGGTTTTACTGATATTTAATGATAACTTATTTATTTTAAACCATTTATTCATTATGTTGAGGTCCTTCTGTACTACATGCAGGAGCTGCTCCAGATCTGTACCAGACAAGTACAGGCTTGTGTCGTCTGCAAATAAGACACACTGCATTTTTTGTAGGGCTTTACATATATCGTTTATATATAGGATAAATAATTTTGGCCCTAGTACAGAGCCTTGAGGAACTCCAAAAGTTATTTCTAAGGGTTCCGACTCGACTCCGTTTAGGCTAACAAATTGCATTCTTTTATTTAGATAGCTTTCCAGCCAAGAGAGGGCAATACCCCTGATTCCATATCGATATAATTTTTTTAATAGTATTTTATGATCTATTGTGTCAAATGCTTTTTAGGTCAATGAAGACCCCCACAGTGTATTGTTTATTGTCTATTGCTTTAGATATGTTTTCTACCAGTTCTATAACTGCCATTGAGGTTGATCTGTTGGTTCTGAATCCATATTGGTTATTACTTAGTAATTGGTGTTTTTCAATAAAGCTATCAAGTCTTGCTACAAAAAGTTTTTCTAGAATTTTAGAGAATTGTGATAAGAGTGATATCGGTCTATAGTTTGTGTATAGTTGTTTGTCTCCACTTTTGTATATTGGTACTATTTTAGCTATTTTCATTTCATTTGGAAAGATACCTGTTAAGAGTGATTGGTTGCAAATATGGGTAAAAGGTTTTACAGTAGTATCAATTATATTTTTGACTAAAGTCATGTCTATATTTGTATTGTCAGTTGATTTTTTATTTTTCAGATTGTTAACAATTTTCGATATTTCTTGTTCATTTACACTAGCAATGAAGATGGAGTGTGGATTCTGATCAATGAGACCTTCATCTAGGCCGTCATTTTCTCTCAGGTCCTCAATCTCCTTTGCTAAATTTGGTCCTACATTCACAAAGAATTTATTAAATTCATTTGCGATTTCTTTTGTGTTTTCCTTTATTGTATTATCCTTTTTAAAAAACGTTGGGTATTGTGGTTTTCCTGTGCCTTTCTTAATTAGACTGTTCAGTAATTTCCAGGTACCTTGAATGTTGTTTTTCTGTTGTTCCAATAGTTTATGATAATAATCCTTCTTACTTATTCTTAATATATTGGTTAGTTTGTTCTTATATTTTTTATATCGTGTTTCTGTTTCATTGGTTCTTTGCTTTAAGAAGTTTTTGTATAGTAGATTCTTCTTTTTGCATGCATTATTTAAACCTTGAGTCATCCATGGCTTTTCCTGTTTTTGTTTGTTTGTATGTAGTGTCTTTTTTAATGGGCAGTGCTTATTATATGAATTAATAACTACAGCCAAGAAGGCATTATAGGCTTCATTTGGGTCAGATGCGTTGTAGACTTCACTCCAAGTCTGTGTCTGGAGCTCAGCTTTAAGAGCATTTATGGCCTCAGGTGTTTTTTGTTGTGTTATTTCATAGTAGTGATTTGTTTGTTTACTTTTATTTTTGAGGTAATATGGCAATATAGCAAAGACAGGGAGATGATCAGTTATGTCGTTAATGAGTAATCCAGATGTTATTTGTTTCTCTATAGCATTTGTATATATGTTATCAATGAGTGTTGCTGTGTCTATGGTTATTCTGCTGGGTTTTGTAATGACAGGGAATAGATTATTAGTAAACATGGTGTCGATAAAGTGGTTGGTTTTATTATTCCCATGTGGGTTAAGGATGTCAATGTTAAAATCACCATTGATTATGTAGGTTTTATTGTTTTTTGTGTTGCCAAACATGTTCTCCATGTTGGAGTTAAAGGTGTCGAGACATGTTCCAGGCGTTCTGTATATACAGGTGATGATTATGTTTTTTGCATTTTCAACATGTATTTCTATTGTAATGGACTCAAGGATATTTTCAATATTTGTTTTTATTACTAGATTTGATTTGAGTGCTTTATCAGCATATATGGCAACTCCCCCCCCTATTTTATTTGTCCTGTGTGATGTATATAGTTCATATCCTTCCAGTTCTACAGCACTGCTCTTTTCATCATCAAGCCACGTTTCAGACACGGTAACCACACTGATTTTTTTTTTGAAGCTTTTGAGACAATCGCTTATTTTTTGGAAATTTTTGTAGAGACTTCTGCTATTGAAATGTATTACTGTGAAACTATCATCTGTATGTAATCCTTTGAACTGTTCATCAGTGTAGTACTGGCAGTTATTAATTAAGTTATTATAAAAATTATTTTCAGGATCTAAATCATTATCAATTTCATATGTTTTGTGTTCATGTGGGTCAAAGCATTTGAAATTTAGGTTTTCATACTTGGTGTAGGCCTATACATTTTCTAAATGTTCACCCCTACCATTTTGGTTCATTATTTCCTCCATATTTCCCTCCTCAACTTCCCTGTGTGAGAACATGATTTCTGGCATCTCAGTCATTCTGTTTAACAATCAAAAAATGCTTTTGTACTATATAAACAATATTCATTCCCGAGCAGTAGTGTCGCGCAGTGTGCGGACAGGGGGACACATATCACATATAGGTGCGGGCGTACTGTTCACGCCAACGTGCACAGCTGAGCACACAAAGTACACACAGCCACATCCACACAACCACACGCCACTAACATACAGGCCGTCGCACGCACACACACACCCACATACACACAGACTGGCACACACAGGCACCCTTACACACGCGGGTGCGCGCACACAGCCACATGCACACAAGTTAACCGCATCATCAAAAACAAAAGCTGAAAAACAGAAAAACAAGTCAAAAGTCCAGGAAAAAATAAATTAACACAGGGTAGCCTACAGGGGAAAAGTAACAAAGAAAACTAAACGCAGCGCCGTTATCCCTCAGGGCATCCAGAGGATGAGTAGAAGAAAAAAAAACTAAACAGAAAGTCAGTGCAGTCCACGCAGTGTGGTTATGCTTCCATACAGCACATTTAGTCCACAACACAAAGACAGTCCATCGGAAGGCAGATAATTGTCTCATGCAGGAGGGAAAAATAGTATATTCGCATCTTAAAGAATAAAAAACATGCGTGCAGAATCCATGCAAAGAGTCCATGCAAAAAAATAAAAAGCTCAGTTCAGGTATTTCATAGAGAAAGAAAAAGAAAAATAGTATATCCATCATGTGGTTTTGGAGGTTGTTTCAATGTGTGTGTGTGTATGAGTGTGTATATGTATGTGTGGCTAAATGTAACTGTGTGTGTGTATGCATATGTGTGGCTATGTGTGTGTTTGTGTGTGTATGTGTGCATGCATGAATGTATGAATATGTATACGTGTACATAAGTGTGTATATGTCTATGTGGCTATGTGTATGTATGTGGGTATGTGTGTGTGTGTATGTGTGTGTAATAAACCAAACAAAGCTCGACCTGAAGTGTATCTATAGTGGGGGAGGGGGGGGGAGCAACCCCACCACCCGCGAGACCAGGGGCCGACCAGGAAGAACCCGGAACACAGGCCACCAGCAACCCCACAGAGGGGAGAGGTAGGAAGGAGGCAACCCACCGCCAGCCCCGCAGGCCGGGCCCCCACGACACGGGAAGAAGCAGCCAGGGATCCCGCGGTGGCGGACCGCGACCCAGACAATCCCCGGCCACCCGGTCCGGGCCGGACATGCGGCCAGGAGGCCCCCACCCGCCAGGCCAACGACCCCCACCCGGCGAGGGGCCAGCCTGCCCGGAGAGACAGAGCCGTCCTGGCCGCCGAGATATGGACATTGCTCTGTAACGACTAGTTGGATGGGATGGCAACAGTTCAGTGTCAGAGAGGTTTAGCTGAATGTCGTGTTCCATCGTCAATGTAAATATATTTGAGAGACGAGCTGAGATCCGTGCCAAGTCCATTGACTCATTAGGCAGAAATAGCTGGGTATCATTTGCATAGAAAAGAACAACCATGCAAGGTGATAACAGGGCCCAAAGATGAAGTATATATAGCAAAAAGAAGGGGCCCCAGCTCCAAGCCTTGGAGCACTCCTGTGGAGAGTGAGGGATGGAAGTTTGTCCTTACCTTGACACGCTGAAGGAGAGAATGCCAAGTAAGCTTCCTGTTAAGGTTTCTTGTCCAAGATAGAACTTTCACATCTATAGACTGAATAAAAAAAATTAAAAAAAAACAACTCAGCAACTGGACATCAGAAGTAAAACCAACAAGGAAATACATTGAAGTGTGACATTTATGCTGTGTTATCCATCCATCCATTATCTATACCTGTCCTTTCACATCCAGGTACACAAGGGTCAGCTGGAGCGTGGACAGCAGCCCAAGGACAGAGTGCCAGTCCATTGCAGGTAAATTGTGTTTTCTATGTCTTAACATCCCCCCAGCTAATAGTTTGGCATTAGTTTCTGTTTTGTGTCCTGTTTAAAACGCCGGCATTAAAGCACTATGTTTTGTCTTTCAAAAGACCTTCATTCAAAAAATGTCCACTATTCTGATGAAATTCTAAATAGGTACATATTATTCACACCCCACCTCCTGATCAGTGTGCGAATCCTTCTGAAAACAAAATCTATCAAAATAGACATTAGACCTCTCATTAAAGTGAAATATTTGTCCTATTTGACTTTAAGTCTTACTCTCTAGCTCAGGGGTCAGCAACCCGCGGCTCTAGAGCCGCATGCGGCTCTTTAGAGCCGCCCTAGTGGCTCCTGGAGCTTTTTCAAAAATGGTTGACCTTTTTTTCCTGTTATTCTTTTTTTTCTCTTTTTTTTTTCTCTTTTTTTTTCCTTTTTTTCTCTTTTTTCTTCTTTTTTTCTTTTTTCTCAACATTTCAACTTTTTTCCCGACATTTTGACTTTTTTCTCGACATTTCGCCTTTCGCCATTTGGCTTCATTCTAAGGCTTATACAAGACTTCATTTTTTGCGGCTCCAGACATATTTGTTTTTTGTGTTTTTGGTCAAATATGGCTCTTTCTACATTGTGGGTTGCCGACCCCTACTCTAGCTCAATCCTCTCGTTCCAAAAAGACCAAAATGGTAAAAGCCGAACGTTGAACTCAGGTTGGTGACTGCCACTGAAGCCACAGCAGACAGGACTGTCTCTTTAAGAAGTTTAGGCTTCAGCAAGAGAAATTCAATATAAAGGCAAACTAAACCCCAAAACTTGAAATTTAATTACTTTGATGCAACAAGAGGACAGAGAGAGGAAGTTTGGGGAGCTGCCAACATAACACAGAAAATTGATTTCTCGTATAGACTTGCTTTGACTGAACATATTAGAGCTGAAGTATGCAAAACACCAAAAACTATAGTCTCGAGGGAGAGAAACACGTCTGCAGTTTACCAATGTCATGTCAGCTGTCTTATCTGCAATTATAGGATCCATTCAGTCCCCACACGAGCTGCAGTCTCACACACGACTATCAGTCAGAAAACTAGATCAGCTAAACGAACTAGTTTTATGCACGTTTGCAACCTGCAAGTAATGGGATCCAGGAAGCTGTTCAGAGCTCTCTCAGTGACTTTTTAATTAACATGGAGCTTAAAAGATGATATTTAAACAACAGCTGGGTAGACCGGCACATAGAGACGGGATTTCTCTGGCATGACATCAGAATCACGAGCACAGACAGGCATTAATGATCCGTGCAAGTGTGCAGAGACTCATGACAATCCAAAGCTGCAGAGGCCGTCACATAAATACACAGAGTTACACTTTTATGGGCGCAGCAGTCAATGTCACTTAAAATCATCAGATAAATGCTGACCTGATAACGCTGTCACAGGATTATCAAAGCGGCTGCAAGTAAGCACTATTTTCAGATATTTTGCCTGTTGATCGAACCAATGTGGAAAGATTTAGCACAAAACTTTGTGCTGGTGCAAGATGGAAAATCCTCGAATAGAGCTTGAAATTTAGTAGCCAATTCCTTCCAAGAAACTGAGATATTTACTTATTGCAGGAGTTGTAATCCAACTGTCCTGAGTGTGATAAAAAGAAAAAGAAATTACCCCATATTTGAAAAGCAGGACATCCTTTTCCATTGATCTGGAAACCTTAGCACTTCAAAAGATATTGGATCATTTGCTTAGGTATGAAAACTTTAGATGATCTCGTAGCAGACTGGTGATCGATCCGAGGGAGCAGGGGCTTGTAAAACAGTAATGGTGCGACCCTGAATGAAGCTTAGAGTTCAGATTCGTGCTGAAGCAGCTAATGTATAATTCAACACGCAAAAACTGCACTGGGGTTTTCCCTTGCTGCTATGTCAGGCTATGACACTGGGAGAAGCAGCAAACCCTGCGGGAATCCAGCTCGCACACACTGCTAAACCCAGTGCAAAACCTCCAGTCGAACAAGAAATCTGCATTTACTTGCATCTTCTTTTGTTCCAAGCATAGACCTGCAGAGGGAAATGAAAGAGCAGCTCGTCACAGGGGGATTGTTCCACATAAAAATACCTTTTCCAGGGTACTGCTTGTGAACCTTGCAGAGAAAGATGTGCCTGTAGCTAAATTGGGTGGAGAGTGACTAAGGGAAAATGAAGCCAGAGGTGACTTTCCAGTCAGTTACAAACACTGGCGAATGACGCAGCAGTTTAATGCTCAAGTCCGTGTTGTATCAAGTCTTTGAGAACAAGAAAAAGACCTGTCATCAAATTGTTTGGATGCCTTCCAGCAAAGCATTTAGCAGTAACCACACGGAAAACAGCACTCATGCAAGCTCACTGCAGTCAAAATCGTGTTGAAATTTTCACATTAGGAATATATTTTTTAAACTTAGTTTCTTGTAAAGCTGCAGTATTGTTAAGTGCAGGGCTGAGGTGCAGCTGATAACTCCTCCAGATTCAGGTACATTATTTTATTTCACTTTTTTAGGAATATTCATTCATCAATTTGGCAAATTTTTTTATATTATTTATTTAATTACCACCTAACGTGGCTGTGGATAAGAAATATCTATGCACAGTGTGAGTAATGTACAGTAAATTCCTGCACCTCATGATCATTGATCTTTTTTAAGCTCGGTAATGATGCTGTCATCCCAGGAGAGCTGAAAGATGCAAAAAGTCTGTCAAACAAGCTGCGATCAAACAGTTTGAGCAGCTTTACACTGGAGCCACGTTACCCTGCAGAGTGCAAGTGCAGCATGATTCACGAAACCGTTAACATGAGGTACTAAGAGTTGCTATTAGAGGACTGCCGGGTCCTGAGCGTTACGCAGACGTTTATGTTACATGCATATGTGCAACTGTCATTCGATGCCAAAGGTCTGGACTTTCAGTTTGCCGCTCCACGCTCTAATCTTTGATTAAAATACATTTCTTTTGGGAAAGTTGAGCAAATCATGTGACCTCTTGCCTGTGCACTTAGTATAGAAGCCTCTCTGCAAATGAGTTCCCAAACCTGCACACTTTCCTCGTTTTTTCCCCCACACAAAGTACAATATTCCAGCATGTTGCGCCTCGAGAGTTTGGATATTGCCACATCCTCAACATAACAAGTTGTTCCTTCCAGGCAAAAGCTGGCAGACCCGATGGAGGCCAGGAGGAAGGCTATGTTTATGTGGCTGCCATGCTGAAAAGTCAGACATTTTGGTTTATGGCTGTAGGAAGAGATAGAGATCAGAGGAGGTGTCAGCTGCTGAGACGGCTGATGATTCCCTCAGCTCCTCTTCCCTCTCTCCCAGGAACCCAACACCAAACCAGGCCACCAGGACTGAGCAGGAGAATGTCAGGAATTCTCTCAGCGCATTTGCTCGCTGCTTTGCACGTTCTCACCCCCGTGGGATGAAAACCATGCCGCCAGACCTGAGGATGCATCCACCTTGCTCCGCTGCGGGTGAGCACAAGGGTGGGCGACAGGCGGCAATGAGCGGAGGATCAAGGCAATTTGCCTAACGGGTGGAGGACAGGGTCAGGAATGGCAGACTGCTGAGTGAGTGAGTCATCTTGGACGGAGCTGCTGTCATTCTGCCAGCACAACAAAGATCTGATCTTTTTATTTTTGTCACAATCCCTGTTGGATGAAATCTGAGCCCATAAGGAGTTGATCAAAGGTTCTGGAAAGCTGCCTGTCCTGGAGAGCAACAAATAAATAATAATTAAAAAAAAGACATTCAGTAGAGATCTAGAACAACCAGTGTCAACCAATGTTTTACCCAGACCAATGTGGTTTAAAGTGGCGGAAAAACATTTTTGCCATTTTTAGCTCAGAGTTTTCCAACTATAGACAGGAGGTTAAGTAGCTTTTTTATGACACTGAAATGTACTCTTATTTAGTCTTTTACAGTCACTCTTGTTTTATCTTCTGTGTGTCTTGAGTCTCCGGCGCTTCTGTCGTGATGTCCTAGATCTCCAAGCTTTTTCCACTGTGGTCAATGTGTGACACAGTGCCTTAAAGTGATACAACGTTGTCCCGGGAGATGACCCGGAAAGGATCCCAAAGTTACTTTGAGTGCTTTTTACTGATAGTCGGGTTTAGAGACTGCAAGAGCAAAACCATGCATCTGAAAAGTAATAAAATATTTCTTTGAATGAAACCAAATGTTTTTTTCTTATTAAAAACAAATACTCCTTTGTGGTAGTAGGAGCACAAAGGAGCTTTTGAAATTTTCATCTCAGAGGGTCACCCTATAGGTGAGGATCAACCCTATAATGCCGGATGTATCATATTTATTTATTTTAAATAATAATCAAGAGATAAATAAAAAAAATACATAAGATTCCCAAATCTACTCAGAAATTATTGGAAAAAAAATATTATTTAGAAATTGTTAGACAGAATTGAAGGACATTTTTTTACTTCAATATATGCTAAGCATGACAAATTAAAAAAATAAAAATAAAGGGGATTTTCCTGTACTGAAATTCAGGTTGGTGTTAGTCCAAAAGATACTGGTAGCTGGTAGTGGTGTCTGACTCAGAAAAAGGAAATGCTGCATCAGTAGATGAAGTGATGAGGTAAAAAAAAAAAAAAAGACATTTTAAAAAGAGTGACACCTGGTGGACAGGTGTGGAACAACAACTACCAGAGGGACCAAATATGCTGTAGATATAAATTTTCATTGTTAATCACATAATGGGTCAATACAAATGTCAAATACTTATTTTTTATGTTTTAAATGGAGTAGATGTTTAGATTTTTATAGTTGAGGGTGTCCAGTTTGATAAATCTTCAGGGCCCAGTGAGTTGTTTATGGAGTCTTGATTGGAATTGCTTTGGCACCAGATCCTAAACAGACTGCTATCTGGGGAATTTGCAGGCAGGGTCTGCACTTCAGGCTCTTTACAGTTTCTGAAAGGTCCATATAGTGGGGAAGGCTGCTACCGTAGGGGACTGCTGTTGCCAGAATGGATGGGGTCAGGTGGAGCGGAGACACATGTCTGCTGCAGAAATGTTTTGGAAAGTGTCAAAGGTTTCACAGCAGAACATTATGTTTTAACGGGATGAGATGTATTATTCACTTTAACTGTCAGTGGCTGATGCATGCACAAGGAAGCTACAAACGCAATGATAAACTTCAAGATGAACAAAAGCGCATAAAAAAGTATATCAATAAATCATGGTGTCCTTAAAGAAGAGTTGTCTAACCTGCAGAAACTTTCTTAGGACAACTTTACCTCATGTTGACGTTGCCCTCTAGTGTCAAAAATGTGTAAGTACATTCTGTCACTGAGGGGACAATAAGTCACTGCATTGCAGTGTTGGGACGCTGGCAAGTGTTTCCAATAGATCAATGAGTTGAACTGATTTCAGTAAAACTTTATTAAATGGCTATTGTGCCGTCTTCTTCATTGCATGTGATGATTTAAAGTATCAAAACTCATGAGAAAATGATGATTATTATTTTATTCCATAGTGAAAAGCAGTGTTTTTTTTTCTCCCCATCTCAAAAAGGCCATCTGTTTGCTCAGCAGTATATAAACCACGTGGGGAAAGAAGAGCCTCTGTCACGACGAGGAGGACAGAGAGCCTGCCGCTGTCAGAAGTAGGTGTCCACTTATTAAGCCATTACAGACACGTCTGTACTTTGTGCAACATGAGCGAGCAGGGTACTTTGTTGGAAACAGGCCACAGATAGCTGCTCTTTCAACAAATGAGGCAGCAGTGATATCATTGCACCCCGCATGGTGAGACATGAGTCACAGGGGTTTTGTGTCCTTGTATCTTTTGGCCTGTGACCTGGCCGTTAAAAGGTTGCTCTAATGAGACTGTTCCCTGGATGCTGTTCGAGTTGCTCGCCGGAGTGCAGGAAACAATGCTGCACTACAGATGCTTTTTGAATGGCGTCACCGCGTAGAACTGAAAGCGTTGAATTATTTCCAGCCCTTTGATGCTGTTTATATCCCCACTGTCTTGTCAGCACGTAGATTCATATTGCATACTCCCCATACAGTACCTCATAGTGCAATCACACTGCCCACAAGTAATAATGTATTATGATAGTTCAACACAGACGTATGAGAAAAGCTTGATTTGACCCGTCTTCGTTGCCAAAATCTAGTCACGCTTCAAGCTTTAAATGCTGGTTCGCTCGATTCCTTGTAATTCTGCAGCCTGTAATCATTTTAATTTCTAAACTTGTTTTCCTCGGCTAAAGTGGAGTGACCTGTACCTGGTTTCGTGGTGGTCAAAGTTCTCAGTTACCGATCAGAAGGTCGGAGTTCAAGCTGTCAGGGCCTTGAGGAGGGCCTATAAACCGTTTCTGCAGCAGGGTCTCAGGTTCAGGCCTGACCCGGTGCTCTGACCCAGCTGCTTAACAAGCTGGGATATGCAGGCAAAGAATTTCACTTTGCCGTGCGTGGCGTCCATGTGACAAACAAGACAGCCCTAAGTGTCAGTAAAGAGAGTTTCTCTAGTTTTCTGGCTTGTAAAAGGTGTTCAAATCAGAAAAGTTCAAAAAAGGCCACAATACGTGAATTCATATCACTTACAGAAAGTGTTTCTGTCAACAGTAAGGGACCTTCCTTTTTCTTTTTTTCTTCTCAAATATGACATTACAGTTTCAGCACGGTAACTTGATGCAGTCAGAAGGTTCCCGGTTCGAATACCGGGCTGGGGTCTTTACCGTGTGATGTTTGTATGTTCCCCCTGTGCTCGTTTTTTCCACAGTTCAAGAAAAAACACGCGTGTTGGAGCTTCTAAATTGCCTGAGCGAGTGAGCGTGTGCACGTGTGGTTGTTTGTCTATATGTGGCTCTGCAGTAGCCTGAAGAGCGCTGGGACCGGCTCCAGCAGACCCCTGTGACCCTAAAAAGGAGGAACTGTAGATAATGCATGGGTGACGTTACAACTCCGACAATTACATCCAAATGCAACAGATAAGGTGAATGGTTAATTTGTGAATGCAAAGCATTTATTTCTCACCTGACCATCTTTAAAATCATCAAATACCCCAGCATGAACACTGCAAACCCTTTTCAATATTAGTGCAAACCTCTGATGACGGATCTCATGTGCTATTCGCTGCGTTTAATGGAGTCTTAAATGCTTTTAAATCCCGAGGGGTCAAAAGTATTCACATTCATTACTCAGGTAGAAGTATAGATACTAGAGTTTAAAAATACTCCTGTAAAAGTTGAAGTATCAACTCAAGTTTTTTACTCAAGTAAAAGTATAAAAGTACTGGTTACAAAACTACTTAAAGTATAAAAGTAAAAGTAATGTAAAGCCATTAAGGACAAAAGCCATTGAAAATGCATCTTAGTATAATGCAAATATATTAAAGAACCATAATCTGAGGGCAACGGATGTAAGAACAAAACTGGACAAGAACATCTGAAACAACCACAACCAAATTCACTCTATCCGGATGGAGCAATTTAACTGTATAGTTTTTTTTAAAGGTCGAAATGAAATATAGTAACGAGGCTGTTTTTAAAATGTAAGGAGTAAAAAGTACAGATAATTGCGTGAAAATGTAAGGAGTAAAAGTAAAAAGTCGTCTGAATAATAATTACTCCAGTGAAGTATAGATAACCAAAATTTCTACTTAAGTAAGGTAACGAAGTATTTGTACTTCGTTACTTGACACCTCTGTTTAAACCTGTCAGAACAGCAGTCCATACACCTGTAAATCACCTGGACCATAAAAATACGTTGTGCTAAAATTACAGTCCAACCAAAATCAGCTGTTATATTAGTGTAGGTCAGCATGTGCAGCCACAAGAGCACGGTTCCTAAAAAGCCGTTTAAGGTTGTTCCTCCCTTTGCAGTTAGCTCTGTGGCTGCCGAGTGCGTACTCCAAAACAAAAAAAGTAATCGAAAGCATGCACTTAAGAAATCGAGGACCCAGACAACAAACTCCGGAAGCCACTGACTCACAGATGTGTCTGCCCACTCTGGTTCGCCGGCTGCAGCCGCGGCTGCTGCGGCCATGCTGCGGTCGCCAGTGCTCCACGCCTGAAGACATCAAATGCCAGGCCATTTCTAGGTTACAATAAGAAACACCACGCTGACACAACTGCAGCGCCGGATATCCGAATCACTCAAGTCTCATCAAGCTGTATTTAGTTTGAGGCTTGTAAATAACCGTAGGCCCCTACCAATGAGCTTTCTCTTTGACAGAACATTATGTGTCCACGAAAAACTAAAAATACATCCAGCTTGGAGCGTAATAACACAGTTTATGTATAGCAACAGTAGGAGGTAGGGACAGATTCACTCTTTTTATTACATTAAAAGCCGTCTTGCATCTAATTTATGCAAGATATGACAATCATGGGCAAACTTCCTACAATATCTCTGTAGTAAAGAAGCTATTTTTTTCTTCTTCCTTCAAACGTGCATGGAATGTAAATAACAACACCGGTGTCTCTGCCAGCGGAACAACCATACAAGGACATCGGTGCAGGACTACCGCTCTGGGATGCTACACACGACATAATGAAGGCATTCACGTCAGTGGTTGAGGGGGGAAACTGCCTGCTGACCACTTCCAACTAAGATGCTCAAATTAAGACCACTGATGACCTCAACGCTGCCAACTTAGCTGGCAGAGCAAACTGCATCTCATTACAAAATGGTCAGGTAACACATCCTGCTTATACGTGTTTATACAGTTAAATCAAAAACTTCCCCTGAAAGGCTCCTACTGGGATTTTAACCAGGAACCTTCTAGAAATGAGGCAACACTCCACCAGCTTAGTTTGTAATTTACAGGTCGGAAATGTGTCATAAATGTACATGACAACAACCAAGTCAGAATGACTTGTATAGTACCCCTTCTGAAGACATAATTTTGAAAAAATAACCTCAGATAAACAACAATGTAAAATTCTGTTCACTGTGGCGCTACTTACGTAAAACTACTGATAATCAATAGCTTATAGAACCAATTCAGTTCAGCTTTATACATATCGCACCAAATCATGACTAGGGCTGGGCGATATATCAAGATTTTAATATATATATCGATATATTTTCAAATGGTACAAGACAAATCGTTTATATCGATTACAAATTTTTTTTTACATTTTTTTTATGATTTTGATATAGCTTATTTTGTGACAAATTGACTTGAATGTTTTATTTGAGATTTGCACAAATGTTTTGTTATTTGCACAACTGTCAACCTCAGTGGAAAAGTCTGCCTGTTACTGTCTACATTGTATTAATTGCACAATGTATTTTAATTTAATTGTTATGCAGGAAAGGGATATTTTTTTTATTGTATTCAAGAAGCATTTTTATTCTATATATGCAGGCAGTTTATTTTTATTTCATTTGTTTTATACATTTTGATATTGTGCAGACCTCTGTTAATAAAGGAACCTGTGTGACATTTGGTACGAGGCTTTGTATTAAAACTGACTGTTTTTTTAAGGGTTTGCCTCAGAAAAAAATGAAGCTAACAGAGATGCTATGCTATAATGCTTTGGGGGAAACCCCAATTATGGCACAGAAAAAATATCGATATATATCGAGTATCGCCATTTAGCTAGAAAATATCGAGATATGACTTTTGGCCCATATCGCCCAGCCCTAATCATGACAAACATCATCTCGAATCACTTCAACAATACAGCTTAACTATTCCAATTAAAGCCAATAAAATGAAAATAATAATTATTAATTTGGTAAGGAAACCTACAGGTTGCATCAAAACCTTTAATCAATACAATCCCCTGTCCTGAGCAAGCACCAGGTGACTGCAAACAGGAAGAAACCTCAGGCAGAACCCGACTGAGGAAGGGCGGCCATCTGCCTTGAAACGGTTGGGAGTTGAGAGGACAGGAAAGAGGAGAGGACAGGAAAGAGGAGAGGACGGGAACAACCGATCAGGAGCACCTACAGCTTAATATCAACAACAATCATGTCCTTAACAGAGTTGGAATAGACCTGTAGCAGTAACTTCAGGTCAGGCTTTTTCTTGCAACACTATGAGCATCTAAAATCATTGTGGAGAAACAATATTTCAGTTAGTTTGTTGTTTTGCTTCGGATCTTTGTCCTTCTGCGTGACCCAGTTCTGCTACAGCTCTACCTGCTGGACAGATGACGTCACGTTTGCCTTGATCTACAGAGGAATTTATGGTCAACTCCATGGCTGCAAGATGCTAAGGTCCTGTGGCTGAAAAACGACTCCAAATCATCACTCGTCTTCCAACCACAAGTGCTTCATAGTGGCTATGAGGTGTTTCTGCTGAAACACGGTTTTGTTTCCACCAAATATGCTGCTTAACTTCATGCCAAACAACTGGACTCAGGTCTCATCTGTCCATTGTCTCGTTGATCCAGAAGTGATTTGTTTAGATGAAGTTTTGAAGATCTGAGTAGTTATTCTTTGAGTAAATAGGCTTTCTTCTGTGAACCCTTTAAAACCAAGCATTCAGTCCATATAAACAAGTATTGAACCATACTTGTCCTAATCATGGTGTGACTTTACACATTTGGATCCAGTATTTGAATATACTTGCTGCATAAACACACAAGTGTATCATGTGGTCCATGAGTGATCTATGCTTACTCCAGCTGTTCTGACATTGTCACAAATACAATGTAAACATCTATATGTTTCAATGGAAGCATGATGTTGTGACCTCAGTGTCTGCATGACTTGAGGGGATATTTTAGTCCCAGCTGTAGGCAGCACTGGAGGAGTGGAGGAATGTGTGACCACAGGACCTTTTGGCCCCACGGCTGCATGTCTTCCTTCCTTGTCTGGGTCCGAAGACATGTACCATCCCTGAGCGTCTCGTCCAGGTCCACTGTGTGACAAACCGCAGCTGACAGCCACCCACTCACAAACGGGAAAATGACAACCCTTGGTACAGCAGCTGCTCTCTCAAAAGCGCAGTAAAAACGGAGAGATTTCCATTTTACTGAACTTCAGAGGGAGCTGTGATTGCTTCCGCCCTGGGTGTGGGCGACTGGGCAGCTGAGGACGTGTCAGATCCATGTCAATCATCAAGAGTCTGTACCTCTGTGACGGGACGGGAGGCTGTGGAGCATTAGGTTTATACTGCCATCTGGTGAACTGGTAATGAGATATGCCATGAGCTGTCAATGCAACAATCTCTCCAAGGAAACACTGCCATGATTTTTTTTACAATTATTTTCCCAGTATGTAGTATATAAGTGTTAATGTAAAAAAAAAAAAAGCTTAAATAAAACATCTGATCCAGTAATCAGGGGCCAGATTCACCAATATGTTCTTAAGAACGATCTTAAGAAATGTCTTAAGATCTAAAATTAAGAAGGTCATAAGAAAGTTCTTAAGTGAAATTCCTCAATTTTTTTCTTAAGAACCGTCTTAAGAACTGTCATTTCTTACGAATTTCTTATTTTTCCTACTTAAGAACTTCTTAAAATATGTCATTGCATTGCACGCGCCAACAAACAACATTTATACAGGTAGTTTGGTCTTAACCGTCAGTCACTCACTAAACATGGAGAAGGAGAAAAAGAGATGCAGGAACTTTTCAAGGTTATGGTGGATGAGATTAATGTGTGAAAAAAAATACTATTGGGGAAAATTAATAATAATTAACTACCACGCTAACTAACATGCTAACAAACAGTTAACAGGCTCTTTGTGTAATTAATTACAAAGTATATCCTCAAACTATGACCTACTAGTCCAAACTTCTCTAAAATGTGTTGAAAAAGGTGATATTAGAGGCTTATTGTTATTATTATTATTATTACCTTTTCACAGAAGAAATTTTAAGAAAAAAGTCAAGAACAAATTTGAGAACTTTTATTTCAAGAATACCATTTTTCTTACATTTTTTCTTAAGAAGAAAGTTGAGAAAATACTTAGAACTTTTTTGGAAAATATGACTTCTTCTCTTTTTTCTTCTTAAGACTGAACTTAAGAAAAAAATGACACTTAAGAAGATTTTTTTTCTTAAGAATGTTTTGTGAATCCGGCCCAAAGTTTGTCCAGAGAAACATTTTTAAACATAGAAATCATAATTTGTAATTCCAATGCATTAATTGTGTACAGTGCAGAAAAAAATATATATATGTACTGTATGTATATTTTAAGTACACAGTGTTTATGTTTTAGGTCTGATCCCCCCCTACACACCCACATGTGAATTTGTGCAAACTTAGGTTTGGCAGCCTGGTTGTAGGGGAGGGATGAATAATTACAAGACTTTATTTGGGCGTGCAGTGTTTTGAAAAGTTTTTAGTTTTTTTGACCTGCAGGAGGAAGTGTTGACTCTTAAAGAAAGATGTTGCATATTGTCCTCACCATGAATAATTACTAAAATAAGTGCTACACTCACAAACTGTGATTTTGAGTTTGGTAACTGTAATCTCTGCTGATCATTTATGTAATCTCAAGGCTGATAGAGATGTTTTGCTGCTACTTGCAGATAAACATATGTGAGAAAATTGGCTCTATATATAAATTACAGGTGACTATTCTACAGCTTACATGATACTTTCTATGTTGTTTTGATGTAAATATCATGGTTTTCCTACCAGGATGCCTTTAAGCAAAGAATAATGATTTAAATTTGTTTTCTGTTCAGTGTGGTTTACATGATATTTGCTATAAACATCACTGATTTGTGGTTCCCTTATAACTCTGGCCTGGGACCTGAAGTGTTATTTGCCAGCCCTGGCAGGCTCATATGTTATATAAGAGAAGAAACGCTGCCGCCAGAGTCCTCCAGGAAACTGGACCATATTACACCAGTCATGAAATCACTACACTGGCTTCCAGTAAGTCAAAGGATAGAGTTTAAAATCCTACTGCTGGTCTACAAAGCACTGAATGGTCTGGGACCAAAATACATGCGTGATCTGTTAGTTCCTATGAAGCTCCCAGACCCCTGAGGTTCATCTGGATCTGGTTTGTTGTGGTTCAGAACCAAGCAAGGTGAGGCAGCGTTCAGTTATTCTGCTCCTCACCGGTGGAACAAACTTCCTGTAGACCTGAGGTCTGCTCCAACTGTAGATCCTTTAAATCAGGCCTAAAAAAAAAAGAAAAAGAAAAAAGAAATCAGGCCTAAAAACATTACTGTTTACTGAAGCATACTCTTAAATTAAATACTTACCTGCTGTACTCTACTGCCCTTACTTTTAAATAACTTCTACTTTTTATTATTTTACCTCGTTTCTTATCATTTTATTTAATCTTATTTGATTTTTACTGTTTAATGTGTCTTGCTGCTTTTAATGTTGATGTAAAGCACTTTGAATTACATTTTGTCCTTCCTCCCTGCAGCTGTGAGACTACACAACCAGCACTGCTCACAGTAGACCACATACAACCTGACAATAAATGTACATAAAGGGAAATAATGTGCAATATCTTTCATTCACTGCAACGTGCAATTATGTAAATATCCGTCTGTTATTTTTTTTTTTTTTATTATTTTTATATACTAGTATTTCTTATTATTTATTTTTCTTCTTATTATTATTATTGTATATACCAGGTTACTGTTTATAGTGTGTTATTATTATTATTGTGTTATTACTATTTCTATTGATGCCTCTTGTTTTTGCACTATCCCCTTTGCTGCTGTAAACTGCAAATTTCCCCTCTGTGGGACTATTAAAGGATTATAGAAATTATTATTATTTTATCTTATCTTATCTTGAATTGTGCTATACAAATAAACTTTCCTTGCCTTGCCTAAGAGACACTTTTGACAAATTAAATACATCTACAGGATACAAATAAATGCGTTTATGTAATGTATAACCTTCTTAAACTGACAATGTCAACTGAAGGTGTTTGTTTAGGCTCTGAAGTCTAGACCTTATTTTAGTCTGTGATCTCCAGTGTCTGCGTTCAAATCAACGTCACACGCAGACTCGGTACGTTTTCCTAACCTGTAAAAAAAATAATTATTCATATCTTTAGTTCTTAATTACTTCTTAATTTAAATCTTAACGCAAGTACTTTGGCAAAAAAATAAATGATATAGTTTTGATTTAAATTTGTAAAGACGAATCAACTTCCGGTATTCAGGACAGTCGTCGGCATGACGTCAATTCCGGTTGGTTCAGGCGGGCTGTTGAAAAGCACAAGTGTGTTTTTACGTTACTGCTGCCTGAAAGTATGACAATTTCGCCGAAATTAAAGTGTTAATCATCTGCAAAAGACAGGAATATATTAATGTGGAAGTAGCAGGTAACGGACCGGTAATTTTATATTGTTTGCTGAAAAAAAAGCAGCCATGGAGCGACCGTGCAGGTGAGCAAACATTTCCTAGTTTATCAGCTGTTTTCACGAATAATGCTCACTAGATTTATGTTATTTGTTCTTTACATGCAGGAAGACAAAGAGTGTGAATTACTGTGAAAGTAAAGACCTTGATGATGGTGAGTTAAGTCACAAATCTTCTGTTTTCTCCCGCCGTCATGACTGATTATTATTATTATTGTTGTTATTATTATTATTATTGTTATAAGCATTAGTCAAGGTGTCAAAAGTATTCACATTCATTACTCAGGTAGAAGTATAGATACTAGAGTTTAAAAATAGTCCTGTAGAAGTTGAAGTATCAACTCAAGTTTTTTACTCAAGTAAAAGTATAAAAGTACTGGTTTCAAAACTACTTAAAGTATAAAAGTAAAAGTAATGTAAGGGGGAAAAAAGCCATTAAGGACAAAAGCCATTGAAAATGAATGCATCTTAGTATAATGCAAATATGTTAAAGAACCATATATGTGACTATTGAGCATTAACATGTGTTTCAGAGAGCAGGAGATATGATGACTAGTTGCCTATAAGTATTGTAATGGTGCAAAAAGTCAAACTTCAGAGGCATGTTATCATTTATCCTAACCTTTATTGGAATGTACATCCAAGTTTAGTTGCAGGAATCTGAGGGAACGGATGTAAGAACAAAACTGGACAAGAACATCTGAAACAACCACAACCAAATTCACTCTATCCGGATGGAGCAATTTAACTGGATAGTTTTTGTTTAAAGGCCGAAATGAAATAGAGTAACGAGGCTGTTTTTAAAATGTAAGCAGTAAAAAGTACAGATAATTGTGTGAAAATGTAAGGAGTAAAAGTAAAAAGTCGTCTGAAAAATACTTACTCCAGTGAAGTATAGATAACCAAAATTTCTACTTAAGTAAGGTAACAAAGTATTTGTACTTCGTTACTTGACACCTCTGGCATTAGTGCACTTCTACTTGTTGGTATCCTTTTCACTTTAACGTTTCTCAGGAGTGATACCTTGTTGTTAAATCAGCTCTAGGATGTGTAGGATGTTGTGTCATTGTTAATTGTTACAAAAAATAGGCAAGGCAAGTTTATTTGTAACCTGTAGATGTATTTAATTTGTCAAAAGTGTCTCTTAGCCAAGGCAAAGCAAGTTTATTTGTATAGCACAATTCCACACAAGGTAATTCAAAGTGCTTTACATCAACATTAAAAGCAGCAAGACACAATTTAACAGTAAATAACAAATAAAATGATAAGAAAAGAGATTAAATAATAAAGCACAAGTTGTAAAAAGGTAAGGGCAGTAGAATACAGCAGGTACGGCTGGGCGATATGGACCAAAACTCATATCTCGATATTTTCTAGCTGAATGGCGATACTCGATATATATCGATATTTTTTCCGTGCCATAATTGGGGTTTCCCCCAAAGCATTATAGCATAGCATCTCTGTTAGCTTAATTTTTTCTGAGGCAAACCCTTAAAAAAACAGTCAGTTTTAATACAAAGCCTCGTGCCAAATGTCACACAGGTTCCTTTATTAACAGAGGTCTGCACAATATCAAAATGTATAAAACAAATGAAATAAAAATAAACTGCCTGCATATATAGAATAAAAATGCTTCTTGAATAAAATAAAACAAATATCCCTTTCTTCATAACAATTAAATTAAAATACACTGTGCAATTAATACAATGTAGACAGTAACAGGCAGACTTTTCCACTGAGGTTGACAGTTGTGCAAATAACAAAACATTTGTGCAAATCTCAAATAAAACATTCAAGTCAATTTGTCACAAAATAAGCTATATCAAAATCATTAAAAAAAAAATATATATTTTTTTTTAAATCGATATAAACGATATTGTCTCATACCATATCGCGTTTGAAAATATATCGATATATATTAAAATCTCGATATATCGCCCAGCCCTAACCCCAGGTAAGTATTTAATTTAAGAGTACGCTTCAGTAAACAGTAATGTTTTTAGCCCTGATTTAAAGGATCTACAGTGTGAGCAGACCTCAGGTCTACAGGAAGTTTGTTCCACAGGTGAGGAGCAGAATAACTGAACGCTGCCTCACCTTGCTTGGTTCTGGTTCTTGGGAACTACAACAAACCAGATCCAGATGAACCTCAGGGGTCTGGGAGCTTCATAGGAACTAACAGATCAACCATGTATTTTGGTCCAAGACCATTCAGTACTTTGTAGACCAGCAGTAAGATTTTAAACTGTATCCTTTGACTCACTGGAAGCCAGTGTAGCGATTTCATGACCGGTGTAATATGGTCCAGTTTCCTGGTGTTTGTAAGGACTCTGGCGGCAGCGTTCTGGATCAGCTGCAGCTGCCTGATTGATTTCCTGTTAAGGCCTGTAAAGATGCCATTGCAATAATCCAACCTACTGAAAATGAATGCATGAATACGTTTTTCCATGTCTTGTTTAGACAGAAACCCCTTATTTCTAGCAATGTTTTTTAGGTGGTAATAGGCAGAATTAGTGATAAACTTTAGATGGCTGTTGAAGTTCAGGTCTGAGTCAATAATTACACCAGGATTTCTGGCTTGATTTGTAGCTGTCAATGACACGGAGCCAAGGTGAGCGCTGATCTTGTCCCTTTAATTTTTAGGGCCAAAAATGATCACCTCTGTCTTTTCTGCATTTAGCTGGAGAAAATTCTGGCACATCCACTAATTGATTTGATGAATACAGTTACTCAATGAGAGTAAGGGACTGTAGTCATGTGGTGACACTGAAATATACAGTTGTGTGTCATTGCCCTAAGTATGGTAGGAAAAAATAAACAAAGAAATGTATGTGGTAACATGGTCGTACTAGAAATAGATAAATAGGAGACTGCTACCTGCAATAACAACAACACTCTTTATGTAAATTAGCAAATATATTGGTATCTGGGGCTGTGAGCCTCTGATTTGTCAAATATACTACTGGGGAAAAAAATAGATAAAGCAACACTTTGAAAACGCACCAGATCTTAGTGGTTGGAGAAATAATCCTACTGGATAGGTATATTCATGTAGGCTGTGCAATATGTTAGGAACCAAAAGATACCACATCTTTTAATAGAAATTAAATGTATCTGAATTCAAAGACACCCTGGAAAGCAAGGTGAAAAAATCATGCAGCACGCTGGTTTATTCTGCTGAAATGTCATTGCGGCATCCCCAAATGGTCCCCATACTTACTTTTACTTTTTTTATTTGCACCATAAAAGAGAAAATCAAAAACAACAACTAACAGACAAAAGGAATATGTGCGGGAGAGGTTAAAAAAACCCTGTACGGGCTTATAAAAAGCACCTCCCCAAGGAAATAAAAGAATTGACAAATACATCGACAACAACAATAATACTGGTATTCACAAAATAAACAAGAAGCTATAACAACAGACAATAAGAAAGCAAACAACATGAGCAGGGAACACAAAAAACAAAAGCATGACAGTATAGGGTAATAATCCATGACTAACATACTGTAAAATAAACGTTTAAGAGTCTTGATTTAACAGAATATATTTAAGTTTTAACTTAAACATTTTGATAGAAGAGGATGATTCAACAATGAACTGGTAGGAATTCCAGATTAAGGAGCCTCTGTAAGCAAAAGAAAACTGGCTGTGTGTAGTGTGACAAAAAGGGGGATGAAGTGTATTACTGTGTCTTGTGTTGTAAGGATGGACCTGAGAGTTGGCTGTAAAGAATTCATGAAAAGATTTGGAAACAAGTGGGAAAGATGGATACATTTATAAATAAATATGCATGATTGAAGTATGTTTATATCGTATACTGACAATATACGAAGTTTCCTAAACAGACCCACTCTGCAGTCTGTATGGCACCCATGTGCTTGTATGCATGCCTGACAACAGCAATGAGGCATCCTCCTAATGAGCAGCTCCTCTCAGATCTGGACCAGGACATCTCTGAGCTCCTGGGACGTCTAAGCTCCAACCTGAAGGTGTCAGATGGACCAAAGCATAATGTCCCAGAGGGGGATTTAGGTCAGCTGAGCGTGTCGGGGCAGTCAATGGTATTAATTCCTTCATCCTCAAGCAACTGGCTTACTACTCCGACACATGAGGCCATGCATTGTTGTGCATTGGGAGGAATCCAGGAACCATAGGCTCTGACAGTGGGTTCAAGGATTACATCCTAATGGCAGTCAAGGTGTCGTTGTCTAGCTTGCAGAGATATTTGGGTCTTTCCATCGGATAAACCTCCTCAGACCATCACTGACCTACCACCAAACGAGTCATGCCGCTTGAGGATGTTGGACCCTCAGTTAGGGCTGGACCAAAAGTCATATCTTGATATTTTCTAGCTGAATGGCGATACTCTATATATATATATCGATATTTTTCCGTGACATAATTGAGGTTTCCCACAAAGCATTATAGCATAGCATCTCTGTTAGCTTCATTTTTTCTGAGGCAAACCCTTAAAAAAACAGTCAGTTTTAATACAAAGCCACGTGCCAAATGTCACACAGGTACCTTTATTAACAGAGGTCTGCACAATATCAAAATGTATAAAACAAATGAAATAAAAATAAACTGCCTGCATATATAGAATAAAGATGCTTCTTGAATAAAATAAAACAAATATCCCTTTCCTGCATAACAATTAAATTAAAATACACTGTGCAATTAATACAATGTAGACAGTAACAGGCAGACTTTTCCACTGAGGTTGACAGTTGTGCAAATAACAAAACATTTGTGCAAATCTCAAATAAAACATGTAAACAGATAATGCATCTCTTTGAGCAAATCTCAAATAATTACAACAAGTCGACTTCTGTACATTTTACAGATTTTGTGCCAGGAAAACTAACGTGTCAACACTGTCAGGTTTCAGCACACAAAGGTACTTTTTTGCCAGCGCGAGGGGTCAGTGTTGATGTTCAGTCAATTTGTCACAAAATAAGCTATATCGATATAAACCATATCGCGTTTGAAAATATATCGATATATATTACAATCTCGATATATCGCCCAGCCCTGCCCTCAGTCTGCTGCGGTCATACAGCAACCCTTCAGGCAGTGGCATGTGTTGAAGTGCCACCCTAGAGGAGTTGGACTGCTTGTGCAACCTCTGTAGCGTCCAGGTATCACCTCATGCTACCAGTAGGAACACTGACCCTGGAAAAATGCAAAACTAGCAAAAATGAGTCAGAAACAATGAGGAGAGGAAAAATATCTGGGACATTCACCTTTAAAATCACTCCCGTTATGGCGATCATGTTATTATAACTTCTCTAGTACACCTGTTAATTTTATTAATGCCAAAGCAGCTTAAACAGATTAACAAGCCCCTCTGCTTCTGAACTGACCACATGAATATCCCAGAAGTATAAACTGACTTGATGCTATAAACCTATAAACACCCAGACCCTGCTTAAAGAAAAAACCATAACACAGAAAAAGTGGACTATGTGTGTAATCAACTTTCCAGCACATTTAAAGGCAGTGTGACACGTATGTGTTTAAAACCTGTTTAACTTTCTTGAGCAAATGTAAGCAGTTGGCAGCTATTGGAAACTGTGTATATATTTGTATTATTGTGTGCTGTGTTGATATTGCACTGAGCCATATCGACCCGACGAGGCTATTATGCTCTGTTGCCTTCGTAAGATAATCATGAGCAGCTTCATCTCATTCAAGATGGTTTTGTTTTTCCTGACAGATGACGATTTTGCTTGTGTGAAGGGACCGCCCAACAAAAAGGTCCGGGAGGATGTGAAGCCGGAGCAGAAGAAACCTTCAAGTAAAGAGGCCAACTCACAGTACAAGGCGAACGACAAGAGCAGGTGGGGGATGAGTGTGACGCAAGAGAACAAGAGATTATTAAGAAGTGATGAGAATTCATAGCAGCTCAAACAGTAAGGGCAACATTTTGTGAATTTCCTCAAACCTTGTTTGTTCCAGTCTACAAATTCAAGATGAGTTTTGGGTCTTCTTTAAGTACAGTTTCTATTATTTTGGTTTTAAATCTTTTTTTTAATCAACTGTAAAGCTCTCCTGATGGATATGATAAACAGCTTGAGAATATTTGGATCAAATGACGCTGTGCTGTTTTACCAGGGGCATAACAGAAGATTATATCAGAAAGATTTATGTTGAGTATGGTATCATGATATAATCCTGATCACTGATGGACTTTTAACAGAAAGACTTGCCGTTTCACAGCTCTGTCACATGTTTATGTGTCAGGATTGTCATTGATTTGGATGAATTGGCACTTAATATAAGGAAAATAAAATCCATACACTCTTTGCTAAGATATCTCAGGAGGCAAATAATAATGAACAAAACTTACATCTTTTCTCAGAAAACCACTGGATGACAGGCTGAGTGAGAGAGATCTTGAGGCAGCCATCGCGCTGTCTTTGCTCAATAACGGAGACGGATTAAAGGAGCAGCCTTCCGCCAGCAAAGGTCTGCTTTGACTTTTAGATTGCAAATGACATCTCATGTTGTCAAAGAGTTGCATTATTTATTTTTTTCCCCCCAGCAGATGTCAAAATTCAAATCCCCATTGATGAAAACACGGATCCAACTTCTCTGCGCCTGTCCAACTGTAGTGTGGATGGTACAATTATGGGTGAATCTGTTATTTTTGTTCCTCATCACTCACAAACATCTGGTTCAATTTCAGATGAACCAGATGTCCATATTTTTCCTGTTATTTACTGATGTTGTCTTTTTTCTAAATGATCTTCAGGCCTGGACAAAATCTCATCACAGAACGGGTCGCCTGCCTCCGCCAACCAGAGGAAGGCTGCATCTAAAGCTTCTGTTGTGCAAATAAAAGATGATGATGATGACGATGACTACCAACCAAAACTGACACCAGGTTTAATCTTTTTTATAGCCCCACAAGTGATTTGGTCCTTTCTTATTTTTTTATTTTGTGTCATTGGAATAATTCTGATGCCTTTTATAGGTTCAGAAAGTGATGAAGATTACAGTGATGCTGAGGAGAGTGAAGATGAGGAATTTACAGTGAAGAAAGTCAGCAAGGCGAAAAAGAAGGATAATACAACCAAGAAAGATAAAAATAAACCAAGTCCTACGTCTAATAAAAAAGAAAAACAACCAACAAACCCCCCAAAGTTTAAATCTCAGCCAGCAGGTTTGTTCCTGAGATAAATTTGAACTCACAGTTGCACATTAAACTGCTGTTGTCTTTGTTACAAGAGCCCCTTGTCTTGCAGCAGCTTCCACGCCGGTCCCAAGTGCTGCACCGCCCAAAGTCGCCGTCAAAAGACCTGCTTCCTCACCCACATGTTCCACGCCAAAGCCTGCTGCCTCTCTGAGTCCAGCAGGGGGCAGAGTCCCCGCCTGGAACCCACCAGGTACAACTCTTGACACTCCACTGTGAACACAGGTCAAATATGCCGCTTGGAACTGAAAATAATTTTTTTTAAAACCATTTCCACTCCCGAGGTCAAATTGGTAAAAGTCCCACGTCGTCTCAAAGTGGAGTGGTGAAGTCTCCCGGTCAGGGTCTGAGACTCGGACTGTCCCGCCGTGTTCCAGTCAAACCTCTTCACCCCAGTGTTACCAGTCGCTGATGGACACCTGATCAAAGCTCCAGAGTGTCAGTCAGCCAATTCTGCTCTCTTTTTTTCTTTTTTTTAAAGTAAACTCTCGGAAATACACATTTCTGTCTTTGATACAAGACATGATGATGTCAGAAGGGATATTTTCATCTTGATTTGTTGGTTCTTCCTCCTGAACACAAACGTCAGTGAGTGATTTAGGTGGCTGTGAGTCTGCTCTGAATCATAGATTGAAATCCTATCTCATCATGACCAGCAGTTATTTAATGCTTCTGGTCTGTGTAAGATGTAATGATCTCCATAATTGTGTGCTCTTCATATGTTTCTCTATTGTTTAAAACATTTTATTATTGTATATTGTGTACATACATGTAAAATAAAACTGAAAAGAAATGTAAATGTGTATGCTGTTTCTGTACAAAGTCTTTTACTTTAGTAAAAAAAAAAAAAAACTGTAAAAGTTGAATGTCTTGCTGTGGATTGATGGAAAACAGAAAGAAATGTAAGACTCTTGTATTCTGACAGAATTCATGATGAAGAATAACAAGAATCAATCCTGTAGTCATAAATCTGCTGTCACAGGTCTCCACAGGATGTGGCAAAAGTTAAAAAAACAAGGCTTTATATAAAATATTTGCTCAAGTTCAGTGCTATATATATAAAAATCATCCAATTTTACCTAAATAGTCTCCCAAATATTACTGTAAATCTGCTGCTGTCATTGAATACTCTTCCATGTCAGTGGGGGGTGCTGTAATGACTTGAAAGCCAGTCCAGTTCAATGTTATTGAACTGGTCTCTGTTGCATGTTGACCATGCAACAGAGATTTTTTATTTTTGTTATATAGTGACTTAATTTAAGATGATGCACATCAAAGGTGGCAGCTTTTTTTTTCTTCTGTGCCTGAAAAGGGGGTTGAAAGTTACTCAAGGTAAGTAAAACAGTCCATGGAAATACTTTCTCTGTGCTTAAATCACTTTAACAGCAAAGATCGACATGCTTTACTTGGATTACAAGAACGGATTGTATGAGGAAGCACTCAGTGTAAACCTAATTTACCCAAGGGTACAATAAATACATATCTATCAGATAGCTGAGGATATACTGGTGCAAGGCCCTTTTTGTTTAAATGTTTGAACGTACAAAAACTGCACTAAATTCATTAACTTCTTTATTTGACACTGCAGAAGAAAGCTACAGATAAGATAAAAAGAAAACCTGGCATGGACTGGATGAGCAGATAGAACCTGATCAAACCTTCAACTTCATTGGTGTGTTTTTAGCAGGGTTATAAGACCTGTCTGTCAGTCCTGTTCCTGTTACCTGCTGGGGATTTCTGGTTCTCTTTCCCTCAAGGCACCTTCTGTTGATGCTGCACACCTTGTGCCCCAGGTGTTGTCTGATGACTGAAGAGGGGCTGGAACCTTGAGTGAGGTTGAGGGAGCTGTGGTGCCTAAACGTCTGTGTTTGTATACTGTACTTGCTTGCAGGGAAGGGGTGGAGAGACAGATAAGGGGTTGCAATCACCTGGATTAATGCAAAACTTCCTCCACCTTTGTTTTCAGTTTAGTAAAACCGTTGCAGAGCAGAACAAGAATGAGGCATAGCTGGTTCAAAGGATCTCTGGTGCTCGTCGTGGCGGTTTCGGCCTTGCTGTACCTCGGCTCCATCAAGAGAGAAGTCCACATCCACTCGCAGAGACTCCAGAGGGCCCATCACAATGAATCCATCAGGGGTCAGGGGATGCTGAAGCGGATGGACAAGATAGAGGACAACATCAACAGGCTGCGTGAGTTTAAGTCTTAGCCTGGAAATGGATTCTGTATTAAAAAGTAATAAAATCAAATTGGTTTTGGAAAATGAACACCGATCTGATGCACTGCAGCTCAAGGATGCAGTTATCCACCAAGCTAAATGTAATTCTTCTTTCATTGACGTGATTTGAATTGTCATATTTTAGCATTTGTCAACAGTCTTGGATAATAAATACAGGACTGTCTCAGAAAATTAGAATATTGTGATAAAGTCCTTTATTTTCTGTAATGCAAAAATGTCATACATTCTGGATTCATTACAAATCAATTGAAATATTGCAAGCCTTTTATTATTTTAATATTGCTGATCATGGCTTACAGCTTAAGAAAACTTTAAGAACTTAAGAAAAATTTGAATATTCTGGGAATCTTAATCTTAAAATGTAAACCATAATCAGCAATATCAAAATAATAAAAGGCTTGCAATATTTCAGTTGATTTGTAATGAATCCAGAATGTATGACATTTGTTTTTTTAATTGCATTACAGAAAATAAAGAACTTTATCACAATATTCAAATTTTCTGAGACAGTCCTGTATATCTTTCTTTTAAATCACATTTTTATGAGGCATATCCAGAATTCCTCTTAAGTGACCGTTAAAAAAAACAACCTTCTGATCATTAGATTTCCTGCTTTTACTTAAAAATTGGTTGTTTTTGCAAATACGGTTCCATTAAAGCTTATAATTTAGTCATTAAACAAGAATTTTATCACCAAAGACATCTGTATCAATTTAAAGTCGGCTCCTTTGCTTCTTATACAATAGTTTATTCTGTAAGTTTAAGTAAACATTGTGAAACACCGGCTGAGAACTGGTCCTGAGAGATTCTACAGTGTCCTGTTTAAATATTTAATGTATCTTCTTAGACCGATGGATGTGTCAATAAAAAGTGCCGCTAACACAATATTTACATTATTGTATTACAATATTATATATCTTTTTAATTCCACCATGTACAGTGTCAGTCAGTGACTACTGCGAAACATAAAACCGAATCTGTTCATCCACAGTAAATCTGATGGAAATGAATGACAAGAGGGGAAAGGAGGCTGAGATGAAGAAGGAGAAGAAGGTGGTGAAGAAGTTGGTGAAGAAGCTGTACCCAAACTCTTATCTGTTCATCAAGTGGGGCGATCATCTGTCTGAAGAGGAGCAAAAAGAAGCCGAGATGTTGTTTCAGAGATACGGATACAACGCTTTCCTCAGCGACCGGCTGCCTCTCAACCGAGACATCCCTGACACGCGGCCCGCCAGGTGAGCTGCACATCCTGTTTCCCTCACAGGTGTCATCCAGGGCAGCTGCTTAACGGTGAAACCTGCCTGGAGGCCATTAACATCCTTCCATACAAACAGGTGGAGACGATTCAGGCGCTGATCCAGCAAATCCAGCTTTCACAAGGTTAATAATTGCTGGACCTGTCAACACTTCACAATAATAAACTACATATCCTCTTTGAATAGCGCTGAGAGATTAGCTCAGGCTTTGGAAAATTTGAAATCACTTTTGGTATGAAAATGTATTCATCACAGATGCGTTAAAATTTGAAGTAAAGACGACTGATAATTAAACTGCTACAATCAATTTGTTGAATTAAAACAATATTTTTCTAGGTGCATACATCTGAACACTAGATTGAAACACTGGATAAAGACTTGCTCAAACTTATTATAATGCTGGGACAGGGGCTGAAGATGACTTTATTAAATGGAATAGTAAAACAGCCAATTTAAAAAATAAAAAAAGAAGTTCTTAAGGATTTTGAAGCTCAAACATTTTTTTTTGAAGCAAAAATTGAGAACCTTTTGGCTGTTACTGATTTCCATGCAGCTTTATTTGATATCACCAAGCCATTTCTGAAGGACATCATGTCTACTGATATTTGTACAATAATACAACAAACAGAGTGCTTCCTCCTCCCGGCACCCCTTAAAGGGAAAGTTCGTTTTTTTACAACCTGGACCTTATTTCTGGCATTTTTTATGGTCGTATACTCACCCAGGCAAGTTTGGTGTCATTTGGAGTCCTTCGGGAAGATATTAGGGGGTTTTTTGCGAGCCGCTTCCCCATATATAACTGTAGTGAACGGGGGCACTCGCGGGACACAGACGATGCAGCGTCTAAATAACACAAGATTGCCGTGAAACTCTTTTATGAATATTTTATGAATCACTAGATCTGCTTCCAGGACCTGTTGTCTACATCCGGGGCTGTGTGTGTAACAAATAAATCACTTTGTAAACAAGACCTCTGAACTCATGACGTCATCTCTGTGCGCGCGTCCCAGACACAGCTCTGTGTACAGCTGGAGTTCGCTACTGTTAGTTTACTGTTAGTTATTTGAAACATGTCTGAATATTTGTCAAATTCTGAGGTTGTGGACGACGACTTTGAATATGATGGACGTCCTTACCGTTTTGAGCCAGAGTATACGGCTGAAGAGCTCACTGAACGGAGGACAGAGTGCGCGCACAGAGATGACGTCATGAGTTCAGAGGTCTTGTTTACAAAGTGATTTATTTGTTACACACACAGCCCCGGATGTAGACAACAGGTCCTGGAAGCAGATCTAGTGATTCATAAAAGAAATGAAGAGTTTCGCGGCAATCATGTGTTATTTAGACGCTGCATCGTCTGTGTCCGGCCGTGCCCTCATGCGCTACCGTTATATGGAGAAGTGGCTCGCAAAAAACCCCTAATATCTTCCGAAGGACTCCAAATGACACCAAACTTGCCTGGGTGAGTATACAACCATAAAAAATGCCAGAAATAAGGTCCAGGTTGTAAAAAACCGAACTTTCCCTTTTAACTGGTAGATTGCGAGGAGATATTCCTCTAGTTAGACGTTACCTAGCATTGCTTACCCTACCTTTTAAATTCTTTATGTTACAGTTTTGCTGAATATTGTATTTGTGTCTCTTAAACTTAAAGTAGATTTTTGTTTGTGGTATTTCACTATTTGTTCATTTTGTTTCCATCTTTAAGACATTGTAATTTAGATGCTTTTTAAAAAAAAAAAAAAAAAAAAAGGGTTGATAATTTATTTACAATCTGGTTGCTCACAGATGTGCAGAGAAAAACTATCCAGATGACTTGCCGTCGCTCAGCGTTGTCTTGATCTTCCTGAACGAAGCTCTTTCGATCATCCAGAGGGCCGTCCGCAGCATCATCGACAAGACTCCTGCTCGGCTGCTGCAGGAAATCATCCTGGTGGACGATCACAGCACCAACGGTACGTGGAAGGAGCTGCTGCTCACGGCTGGCAGATTGTAGTAGATTTTAAACATGGATATGTCAAAGCAGACATGGTCTCTCCTCTCTGAATTCACTGATATAGAGAAATGGGAATTACATTTTTGAGACATTTAACTAAGAAACAAGGCAAGAATCTCAGTTGTGGCTGCTTTAAATTAATATCTTTTAAGAAATTATGCATTTTATTTCTTCTCACGTGACATTTAACTGACAAATTGCCAGATATCCCTAAGAAAAATCAGTGTGCTTGAAGATGATGATGATTTAACCATCGTGGGAAGAGGATCCTCACTTTTGTTTGATTTGGTTTTAGGGAAGTCCTTCAGGGAGTGTAAAGTGTTATTTGTGATGTAACTTTATCCTTGTGATGTCTTATCAGGACAGATGAGTTGTCTATTAAAAAGGGGAAGCGCTTTTGTGTTCTTCATTTTAAATGAAATGCATCAATAGTGACAGATAATTACAAATGTGGTTGAAAAATAATGAAATGCAACCATTTGAAAATAATATATAAAGTAATTGTTTCACTGTGTCATTTATGGCTAATGATATGATGGATATAGCAAGATCAAGGAACTCTGCATTTAAACATACATTTCTTTTCACTCTCATCGTTTTGGTTGATGCATTAATGTGTTTACTTGCTCCAGCGGATCTAAGGGATAAACTGGACGAATACATCCACTCCATCAACCAAGAGCGTCCTGGTCTGGTGAAAAAACTGCGGCACTCCGAGCAGCTGGGCCTCACCCAGGCCAGACTGTCAGGGTGGAGGACTGCTGTCGGGGACGTTGTGGCCATCCTGGATGCTCACATAGAAGTCCACGTG